>NW_006239416.1:203723-222598 GCF_000226075.1 Solanum tuberosum | reverse complement strand
ATTGTATGGGCGTAGATGTAGATCTCTAGTTGGTTGGGTTTGAAGTAGGTGAAGCAGCTTTGATATGACCAGATTCAGTCCTTGATGCTATGGAGAAAGTGCAATTCATTAGAGATAGACTTAAGACTCCCCAGAGTCGCCAGAAGTCTTATGCAGATGTGAGAAGAAGGGAACTAGAGTTCCAAGTTGATAATTGGGTTTTCCTGAAAGTGTCACCTATGAAGGGGTGATGAGATTTGGTAAGAAACGGAAGCTCAGTCCCATATATGTAGGCCCTTACCGGATCTTGAAAAGGATTGGTAGAGTGGTTTATGAGTTAGAGTTGCCAGCAGATTTGGCAGCAGTGCATCCAGTCTTTCACATTTCACTTTTGAAGAAGTGTGTGGGTGATCCAGCATCTGTAATGCCATTAGAGACTGTGGCTGTAAAAGATAACCTTTCTTATGAGGATGTACCAGTTGAGATTCTTGATCGTCAAGTTAGAAGGTTCAGAAACAAAGAAGTCGCTTCGGTTAAGGTTTGGTGGAGGAGTCAGTCCGTAGAGGGAGCCACTTGGGAAACAGAAGCAGCCATGAAAGCCAAGTATCCTCACCTCTTTCCTTCTGATTCCACTCCAGCTTGAGGTAATAGTTCCTCTCAAGTTTTTCAGTCATTCATGTGTAAATTCAATCTTAGAATCATGTTCCTTCAGTTTGTACTTGCATTTTCAGCGTATTTGCATGTTCTTGGAACTCAGTTCAGTCAGAAATTCAGTTCTCAGTGTTTAGTGGTACGGATTGCAACCCTTTCCTCTATTTCAGCTAGTTTAGTCTTCATTCGAGGATGAATGTTCTCAATGGGAGATAATATAACACCCCGTATCCAAAAACAGAACTTAATGCAGATTTCCAGAAGTTGCAGCTGCAACCCACAGTTGCTACCCACGGACCGTAGGGTCACCCACGACCCGTGCTAGTGGTATGTGGTTCGCATCTGCAACAATCCCCAGAAATTCAGACAAAAACCATTCTAAGGCATGACCCACGGACTGACTTGACGGATCGTGGATCCATCGATGGATCGTCGATCAGTCCGTAGGTCGAGGCCCTTAGAACCTAGTCTCTGAAGTCATCAACGGACTGACAGGATGGATCGTGGATCCATCGACGGATCGTCGATCAGTCAGTAGGTTGCTTCAGCAGATTTTAAGTCAGGGTCGTTTTGGTCTTTTTCCTATTTTCGTTGGACCCCTAAACTACGTCGTTTTAGACCCTAAATTATGAGGTTTTAGTTAGTTTAAGCCTAGAAACATAACTAGAACTTACCTAAGTCAAATCATTAATCAAAACTTAGAAAAATTAGAACGCTAAGAAGGAGAAAGAAGTCAAGAACCCTAGTTCAAGAAGGCAGCAAGATTCCATCAGTTCCAGCCCCGAAATCGAAAGATTTCTCCGTGGAATTCATCACCAGGTATGTGGAATTTCACTAGTGAGTTACTTTCGCCCATTAGATCCCTAGAATTCAGTCAGATTCTTGATTCCTTATTATTATTTAGACCTAGGTTTTCTAGAACTTCAGCAGATTATCATGAATTAGTTATTTAAATGTTCCAAATCAGATTATCATGTTATTACTTCGTTTCTTGCATGAATTTCAGAACCCTAGCTACGTATTTCTTTAGTTCTTGAATTACACATGCTAGGTCAGATATTTCAGTTATTCAGTTATACATGCCTCAGTTATTAATGCATCAATATCAGTTTAATTGTTGCAATTTCAGTTTGCATGTTCAGTTTGAGCTATCCAGTAACTTACATAAATTCAGTCATAATGTGTTAATTACTTAAACTATTGGGAGTAGCATAATACCGAGTTGGACTAGGGTTCAGCGTACCTAAATAGTCCAGAACTACTAGTCACGTAGGTTGTAAGTCCCCTCTGTGGGAATCATTTCAGTGATCACGCCAGTATGCCTCTATACCTCTGGCAGGGTATATTGGGTCCTCTCGATGGGGCGTATACATTGGACTCCACATTTAGCTCATGTGGTTTTATTATCGATTATTAGTAGCTCCCACAGTTCAATCAAATTCTATAGCATTGACCATTTATCAGTATAGTCAGTATTTAGTTTCAGCATGTTATAAATTGGTCAGTTCATTCAGTTATCTTAGCATTCAGTATCTATATCATGTTCAGATTATATCATCGCTTATTTGCTTTGTTCAATTGTATTCTATCTTGCATGCTCAGTACATTTCAAGTACTGACGCATACGTGCGCTACATCTTCTCGTGATGTAGGTTCAGGTTCTCAGCATCCAGATCACACTTAGATCAGTTCCTGATCTCCAGTTCAGCAGAATCAGTGGTGAGTCCTCATTCTCCGAAGACAATAGTCAGTTTTGCTAGACTTAGCTAGTCATGAGTCTCTTTTCAGTATTTTTAGTCCTTTATTTTCAGTTTTGCTAGACTTAGCTGGGGCCTGTCCCAACATTTCTAGTCAGTTAGAGGCTATTTTCAGACATAGTTAGATTCATCTTAGAATTGAGTAAATATCTTATTTGTATTAAACTCATCAGTTTTCATATATCTCGGTTATAGTATATGGGTATTCCCCATCTTTTCATTTTATTTATGATTTAGCTTCCGCATCAGTTTATTATCTTTAGTATGCTCATGATCATGCCAGCAGGGTTAGCTTGGGATCACTTGTGATCCTAGGTCCTGTGTCCGCGTCTCGGGGGCATCTCGGGGTGTGACAGTCTAATTGCCCCCTCATTTTCGCATAAATGTGCATTTTATCTTTGTAGTATCAAAAGCTATTGGTTACCTTTTTGCTAAGAGTTAGAGCAGTACCCTCTGAGGATTAGTCCCCAACCATTGATTTGTCACATGATGTAAATTACTGTAAAATGATGATCTTGATATGGTGTACGAACTCAAACCTTTAATCCCACTCAAATTGTTTGCGTCTTATGCCTCATCTCAGCTTTATCTATCTTTCTCTTGCTCTGTATTATCTATGAGGCTTTATTAGTTCTGAGATACACCCATATGGCAAACTTTGAAGGCAACCCATGAAAAATATTAGGCTTGCACGTGAGGAGGTATGTTGAAGACATGTTTAAACAAATATAAGTAGTGTCATCTCTAACAACTTAAACTTATTAATTATGTGGTCTCACAATTCTAGAAGTATGAATCACTTGATGTAGGTTTATAATAAGCTCGCAAGTGACAAATACTGTTGATAATGGTCTCAAGAAATTGTTCAGCTTTTAAAACTTCATTTCCTGCACCAAAAGTAAAGCATGGGATTCATAACTACAAATTCCTATTTTCAGATTAAACATGCCAACAAACTAATACTTAAACTATACTTCCCAGTTACAAAGAATTTATCTAGATGACCTATAAATTAAACAAAATTTCATAACTTTACAAATAAGTGGAATGGAGTTGAGCAATAGAAAAACTTTTTTTGCATAACTCCATTTTAAAAGCACTCTAGAAGCATAAATTGCAGAATGTACATCCCAAAAGGCCAAATCACACCGAAGAGAAATAAATCCAACCAAGAGGCAAGATCAAACACAGAAACAGAATTCCAAATCAAACCATCAACACTTCAATCAATAAACCTAGAAGACATACATGGAAAGAGACACGGAGAAAACTTGAGCAGATCCGACAGTGAAAGATATCGAAAGAAACGATTTAAACCCGAGCAAATCCAACAGAAACAATGTAAACTGCTTATGGTGTTCCTATGTGAAAAGCGGCAGGTGTGAGTATGCTTGAAAGTACAAAAAAAAACCTTGTTGGCCGCTTATACAAAGTAGAAAAATATAAAAAACAAAATGATGACCCCAGGTCCTATTATTTAAAAAAATATATAAATCAATAATTAACGCTTTTCTTTTTAACATATATGGTATTACCGACCGGAATTTTTTGGTTGTTATAAGTAAATTTATAACGACCGAATTTTTGTCCCTTCGTTATGACATGGTCGTTAAAAGTCAAGTTTCTTGTAGATATCATCATTGAAAAGTACTCCAAGTCTCTCCCACCACACTTACTCTAGTCTTGGATTCATTGTACATGTCTTTAATCCCTTAGTATGCTCTACATGTACACCTTCAGCCTTTAAGCATCTCCATAGAACATACTCGATACTATTTCGTATGTCCTATTTTTATCAATAAACATCATGTGTAAGTTTTATTTCCTCTCTCTGACTATTCCACCAGTCTCTTCACCTAATGAATGACTTTGTAGTCGATTGCCCTGACATAAATTCAAATCGGTTCTCAACAATAGACACGCTCCTCCTCATTGTCATCTTTACCATTCTTTCCCATATTTTTAAAGTGTGATTGCACAACTTGATAACCGTATGTATATAGTTGTTGCAATTTTGAATGTCATCATTGTTCTTCTACAATGGAACCATGGTACTTTACCTCTATTACTCAGACATTTTTTTGTTCTTAAAATAACATTAAATAACCTAGTCAGTCACTTCGGTATTGTCTTGTCCGTGCTCTTCCAACATTCCATTGGGATATTGTCTTGTCCAATCATGCTTTTCCTACTTATTCTACGAATAACACTCTTAACCTCATCACCCATCATACCCCTACAATATTCAAAATTACGACAACTCACGCAGTGCTTTAAATCTCCTAGCACCCCATCAAAATGTCTTTGTCTCTCTCTTCATTTAAGAGTTTATGAAAGCATGACTGGCATCTCTTTCTAATAAGTGTCTCATCCAACAAAACTTTGTCATGCTCTTTTTAATTTTTCACACATAATAGGCTTAAGTCATATAGAACCCTTAAAAGTTGTCCGCATATTTTACTTTGATACTTTATTTAGGACTTGTTCCTATTAAACACTTTCATTTTTCAAAATAAGCACATATTAGATACTTTTTGTTGACGTGGAAAGGAAGATGAAATACACATACATTAAGCGCGTAGAAACATACTTTTAATTAATTTTTTTAAAATCCCTTCCTTCTTCCTTTTTCCTTAGCCATAGCTTTTTCCAACACCACCAGCATTGCTACCGTTGCCGTTGATGTTTCCACTGCCACCATCCACCATTCTTTTTTCTTCAGTCACCTCTCCTTCTCCCTCACCTTTGTCATTTTCAATAGGAAAACACCATTACTATATCATTCTTCATTTTATTTAAATGTGACGGAGACTATGATCTTATTCATCGAAAAAATGGAGACACATACAATGATTACTCTATTTCTTCCTTTGCACCCCAAATAAATCAGATTTAAAATTTTAAAAAAATGAATCACCTCTCCTTCCTCATTTCTCTATGTTTTGTTTCGATCAACTTTTGTGTATAAACAATTTGCAATTTTCAACTTAAAAAAAAATCAAATTTGAAAAACGAAATCGTTGGATTATGAGAATTGGAAGGCGATAACGACAGTGACTAGTGGACGAGGCGACATTTGAATAACAAATTTGCACCTTTTTCACTTGTTGACCAACATGTCGAGTTCTCTAGCTCATCAAAATTGAATACGAGACACAATGATCAAATTGAGGCATTTTCCAAGTTTCTGTGCAATTCATGAGATGAATTAGTTGATCGGGATATTAACATATGCAACTAATTCCTAAGCATGCCATGAATCATTAGATGTGTAGACGGATCGACGTAGACTTCAATTTTTTCTTTATTTTCCCCCCTCAAAATGCTACATGTACGTCATTGATTGTCAATTTGCCACATCATTGCAAATGTATTACACACATTTTATATTTTAGCTGATTGTCAAAAAAGTGCTCAAAAAGTTTAAATTCAAATGGGTAGAGGTGTTGAATAGATTCAAGGTTATTTCAAATCTTGATCAAATAGCATAGTATGAAATCACGCCAAGCATAACATACCTAGTTATAAATATACCTCGTAGAAGATGTAAGTGTAGAATTTTCATAGTATGAAAACAACACTGTTCAATTTTAAATAAAAAGTGTATTTTGAGTTGAGTGTAATTACATGAATAATTAATCTATTAATGGAAAGATAGATGGAATAAATAAAAAGTGAAGTAGTTGATTTGAACACGAGAAAATGCCAGAAATAGTCCCTTAACTATAGAAGTAGGTCTAAAATGATCTCTTAACTATACTTTTGTCGAATTTAGTCCTTCAACTATTCAAAAACTTATCAGATTTGGTCACTTAACTATACATTTATCGGTTTTAGTTCATTAACTATACATTTATCGATTTTAGTCCTTTAAATATTTAAAAACTTATTAGGTTTGGTCTCTGTCCATTTATTATACAAATAACATATGTTTATATTAACGGAATCCATGTCTTGAGAAATTAAATCCTTTATCCATTTTTTCAATTGTTTCTCTTTCCCCGCTACTTTTACTTCAAATTACCCTTATGCAAAGAACTTTAACCTCAGCGATTCAAAATAAAATCACGAGGAAAGAAAATATAAGTCATTATTTTATTCAACGGGTGATAAAATGAAGCATATTAATAATGCTACTAATGACTTGAATATGCTAAACTTTATTATAAAGAGAAAAAAAATTATTATCCGTTGAATTCAAAATTTGTACTCCAACGACTTTATTAAAAGCAATTTGTTTAATTTTCAGAAGTTAAAATTTATTAAATGGTAGGTTTGCAATTATTTTTTATGTTTTTTTTTAAAAATAGATTGATTTTATTATTCTATTCATTTTATAGAGAAATTGAGTAATAAGATTAAATCCCTTATTTTTCTTTTGTATGAAAAATAAAATTAAAAAAATTCATGTAGATTATGAACCGTTAACCAAGGGAACACAACATATTCAAGTCATTAGCAATAATTATATGCTTCATTTTGTCCTTCATTGAATAAAATTAGGACTTAAATCGTCTTTTCTCATTAATTTTATTTTGAATCGTTGAGGTTATTGTTCTTTTCATAAGAGTAATTTGAAGAAAAAGTAGCGAGATAAAGAAACAACTTAAAAAATGGGTTAAAAAGATTTAATTTAATGAATAGTTCCGTTAATATAAACCTAAGCTATTTGTATAAAAAATGGATAAAGACCAAACCTGATAAGTTTTTGAATATTTAAAGGAGTAAAACCGGTAAGCTAGCGTTTGGTCATAGATTTCCAAATATTCTTGGCAAATATTATTTGGGTGAAATTTCACTATGTGTTTAGCCATAGTATTTGAGAAATATATTTCACTTTTTTAGAAAAATATGATTTATACCCAAAAGTTTTTAAAACTATCAAAACTAACCATAAGTTTGTATTACAAGTCAGTTGGATCTTCGTTGCAACAAATAACAAGTCGTGTCCATGACACTGAAGCAATGTGGTAGTTTGGAGTGAGTGCAACAAACATCATTCCATATATCATGAAGTAGAAAAAACATATGACTTTGTTACCCTGAGCCGATTGTTCATCATTTTCATCAACAACCATATCACCACTTTCATATTCACTGAATATTTAATCACTACTTTGGTGTTCACGTAAAAAAATATGTAATGCAATGCAAACAACTACTATAGAGGGTGTTTTTGTAAAAGATAAAAATTTGGTGTAAAATTTAATTTTCAAAAGATCCCAAATAATGAGATTTGGCCCAAATACTAGAAAAAACTAGTATTTGGGAATTTGGGATATTTGCCAAATAATGACAAATTGCATGGACAAACACTATTTGCTAAATTTTTTCCTAAATATTATTTGGGAAATCTATGGCCAAACGGGCTATATAGTTATGAGATCAAAACTGATAAATTTTTGAATACTTAAAAGACTAAAATCGATAAGTGTAAAATTGATAAGTTTTTAAATAGTTAAAAGTCTAAATCCGATAAAAGTAGTTATTTGACATTTATTTTACTTTATTTAATTAAATTACCACCAAAATGAAAGAGGAAGCAGACAAATTTTCAAAATTTCAAATTATTCCTCAACCTCAAATCAATTACACTTCACTTTAAGTTCACAACTATCCTGCACCGTTGATTGGTTTGCAAATCCAACGGCTACAATCCACGATCCGCGTCAGTCCATCTAAACCAATAAGAACTTTCTACCGAACCACTATATAAACGAACCCCTCCCTTAATTCTCTTCACCAAATTCATCTTCATCTTCTCCTAAATTATCCTTTCTCACTTTCTCTAGCTTTGCAAACAATGGCACCAAAGGCCGAGAAGAAACCAGCGGAGAAGAAGCCAGCCGCAGAGAAGGCACCAGCAGAGAAGAAGCCAAAAGCAGGCAAGAAGCTGCCCAAGGATGGCGCAGCAGCTGCAGGAGACAAGAAGAAAAAGAGGGTAAAGAAGTCCGTGGAAACCTACAAGATCTACATTTTTAAAGTGCTGAAACAGGTTCACCCTGACATTGGTATCTCTAGCAAGGCTATGGGTATTATGAACAGCTTTATCAATGACATTTTTGAGAAACTTGCCCAAGAATCTTCTCGTCTTGCTCGCTATAACAAGAAGCCTACTATTACTTCTCGGGAGATCCAGACTGCTGTCAGATTGGTGCTCCCTGGTGAATTGGCTAAGCATGCTGTATCCGAGGGTACAAAGGCTGTTACCAAATTTACCAGCTCTTAATCAGTTTTAGGGTTGTTTTATCTATTGTCTTGATTAGGGGGTTGTGTTTTATCTATCGTCTTGATTAGGGTTTGTAGATGTAAAAAATGTGCCATTAGGGTTTCTATTGAACATTATGACAGCTATTCATAGCTATTCCTTGAATGAAGAATTTTTAATTTTCTCTGTTAAATTTCTTATTAATTTGCTTGGTGTGTTGTTGTTGTTAATTTCCTTGTTAAGTTCCAACTCTATTGTCTGATGATTCTCCAATGCTGCTGTTCTATGCTTACTGAGCTGGCTGTTCAATCTCTACATGTTGCTTGACCGAGAGAATTGACCCTTTTCCTACAGCATTAACATCCCTTTGGTGACTCTGGTGTCTGTTGGCTCTTCAATTACTGAAATGTTTCTACTTTCTTTTCCAATTTCTTGGGCACTAAAATTCAGTCACAAAAGTGTGGTTTTAGTAGCTTCTAATATTTTCATTTTCATTTGTTCTAATTAATTGCCATGATTATACAAGGAGACTTTTTTGTTTTGGTTGTTTGTGTTATATGCATATTATCCTTTGTTTCTAAAGTCCTTGGTGTCCAACTGGGAGAGACTGATGGACTAGTACTTTATGGTTGCTGGTTTAGTTGAACACATTAGCTTGCTGGTGAACTAGTACTAGGTCTTGTTGAAGTGCAAAATCCTATTATGTTCACCAAGAATGATAATTTGATGACACATACTCTTTGTAAGTGCAAAATCCATCATTGGAACTTGGAAGACACGAAGAGTATTTACATACAGACGTATTGATCCCGGAATCATAAAGAACCTTGCATTTGTTTTTCCCAGAAACTCAAAAACAGTTATCAGAGGTTCAAACTAGATAATATAATTTTTGATTAGTCCTTCAATCTGACATAACTGGATTAGCTAGTACTGTTAATTTCGCTGGTTTGATTTCCAAACCCTTGTACAGTTTGGTCATGAATTCTAGTTTTCCTATTAGAGAACTAGACTGAGAATTTACTTTTGTCTGGTCTGCTTAGAGATTTCCGTATGAGAAGTTCTACATGGTTCAGTCAATCTAAGTGTGTCCAGGATTAAAACCAAATTTACTTGGTTAGGATGTGACTTGATAGGTGATGTAAATATTTTTGTGTATTTGTTTATGTGAACACATTTTGCTTAGTGGTTGCTCAGTCTTCTGTTTATTCAGAAAATGTGTTTGGGATTCAAGGATGAATAACATTTGTCAAGGTAATTAATATAAAGAATTGATAAAGGATGAGCATTTCGAGATTTTAGTTTTATTTTTACCTACTATCATGAATGTCTATGTCGATCCTCTCCCCTACTTTTATGTCACATTTGTAGAATTTTGATAGACATTTGATTGTTCAGTTTCTCTCATAATGTTTTATCTTTGGATGTGGTACTGGATGTGCACAATGTTTTTTAAGGTAAAATTAATTATTTGAACTTTGAAAGAGGGATAAGGTCTTCTAATATCAATTATGTGTGATGTTTATTAAATATTGTGTTGTTTGTGTACTTTCCAAAAGATAAATAGATTCTCTGTTTGTGTGTGTAGACACTGAAATTGATTAGGTAATTGTTTCAGGAGTACTTTGTTACTGTTTTGGTAGGGAGTTGCAGCTTTTATGGTGAATATATATCTTGGGACAGCAAGTAAGAGATTCATCATTCGCACCTCCCTTTAGTTGCTGTTATTAGCTATTACTGAGCTTGCCCACATTGCCTTAAACAGTTCTTGGCCTTCTTTTCTCAGACTATTTTAACTTAGTGTTGGAGACATTTCCATAAGGGTTGCTGTTAGATCTATAGGGAAGTACATGACACTGTTATAGTCTTCTTTCTATCCTTATTTTGAATGTCTTTAGTACCCATATCTCTCATTGTTCATTATCTTAGCATATGCTTTTTTTCTCAATACCTATGTTTCTATTTTCTTTTCTTGCATCACCTACCATTTTTATTCTTTATCCATTTTGTCCAACCAAATTATACCTATTAAGATGTGTCATTATTGAAATATTATGAAGTTGTAATACACTCTAAGAATTTGATATTTTGGGTCGTGATGGTTTTATACCAGCCTGTACTAGGAAGCTATGTTACTCGGACCCTCCAAAAATGCCGTCGTTGCGTGTTGGATCCTTCAAAATACATAGCTTTTGGAGGATCCGGCACACACCTAGCGGTATTTTTGAAGAGTCCAAGCAAACATAGCTAGGAAGCATGTACCAAACTATTATGGCATATGAAGATGAATTATGGAAAGTCCATGCCATTGTGGGGGGGACCGCCATTGTACCAGATCTGCGATAACAATGAGAATTTTTTGTGTAATTATCTCCTGTTTTTCTTCATTTATGTTGTAACAAATAATATAGTGCATCTATCTTACACATGTTTTCCTTTTATCTTTCTAGTAGGAATCCTTGTGGCCTTATTTATACTAAAGAATGGGATCTAAATAACATGTTTGAAGGGTGGGTTTTTCATTCAGCAAGGACCTGAAAATTTTCTGTTGTAAAAAAAAATTATTTGTAGAAAATAAAGATAATGGTCACTAGAGACATAGGAAAAAAGAACAAAATGGATCGAAGTGTGAGATTTATATGTTTGTGTAGACTAGAAATAAGTTTAAGATTTGGACAAAACTCTATTAGAGAAGTCCTAATTTGCCTTAAAAAGACAGATTCTCTACTATTGGAATAAAATGGATGTCAATAAAGTGTAAAGTTTAGGAGGCTGTAGTGTCTCTTAGCCTTTTTTCTTTCTTGATTAATGGCTGAATGTGATGAAATCTAGCTTTGAAGACATGCAAGTCCATGTCCTCTCTCATTCCCTTTTTCATTATATATGTCCGACTTCTTTTGCCGATGCATTAAAATGAAGGATATAAAGTTAAAGTAGAGGTATTTTCCTCTTTAAGCTGAAAATCAGTCTTAGTAGCAGAATGGAGAAAAATATTTGGAGTATGATTGAGGTGGGCATAAAAGTTTTTTAGAT
This sequence comes from Solanum tuberosum, assembly GCF_000226075.1. NCBI lineage: Eukaryota > Viridiplantae > Streptophyta > Magnoliopsida > Solanales > Solanaceae > Solanum > Solanum tuberosum. Next base: position 210,970 of record NW_006239416.1, on the reverse strand, counting down.
TAATGGAAGTTTGAGTTTTTGAAGATCCTAATCTTATCCTAGGCAGAAATAAGAATATTAGAAGTAGGTGAAGCCAGGCTGACATCCTATTGTGGATGTTATCTTGTTCATTTGGATTTTTTGCTCCTTCTAGTATTGTCTGTCAAAGTGGTTACATATGTTCATTATTTGTACATATAAGGAGAAAACAAGGAGAAAATGATCATCAATGTATTGGGCTGCTTTAGTTGACAGTTACAGTCTGTAATGTATGTGAAAAGGTGACGTATTTGGTCCAAAGCTCTAAATAGAGCAGAATTTTCAAAAAAAGGTGTTAAAGTTAACATTTTTGTCCATGAACTCACGTGCCAACACTTAAGTCGGTTTATGGCTGCGACAATGAGACAGACAGTCAAGCACGAACGGACGGAGCAACAATGACAATGGCCTTTGAGACAAAGGCATCAAAATAGGTACTTCCCGATGAGTATTTCCAGCCAACCGAATCCAGAGTGACACTTCAAACCTGAAAGTTTTGGTGGATGTTTCCATTAAGATGGTCTTTGGGAAGGTAAGAGGGATGAGAAGATACAAATAGGAGGTCCCCGATGGGAAATTTTCTGGTGATTTTGCTGCTGCTGATTTCTCGGCCAAAAAGCCCTTTTTGCTTTTCCAGTGATGAAGATTGTAGGTTTCCCCAGATGATTTACTGGTAGTTCTTGGATTTCGATGTGTTTTTCAGCATGGGGTTACTGGTGGTGGAAAGGGAGGTTTGTTTCAGATAGAAGGGTAGTAGTAGATGGAGGTAGAAGACGAGAAGGGGGGGGGGGTGAAGGTTGCCAGTTGATTATTGGTGTTTTTTTCGTGGAGGAAGGTACTGGTGATTAAGGTGGCCAGTGAGCGTGGTTGTTTTGGGTGATGGTGAGGTTGCTTACAGGTTGTTGCCAAGCACACATGAAAATTTTGTTAGATTTAACGGCCCTTTTACAAATTCTATCAGATTTATGGTTTCAAACCAAACTTGTTACCTTTCCATATACAGTAAGGACTATATTTGTCAAGGAGATACATCAAGGACCATTTTGATCATTTTCTTGATAACAGGCTATGGCTGCTTATGTCGTGTGGGTCTTTTAAGTGAGAAGTTAATCTGCCTTCGGCTTTGGTACCACGCCTTCTTAGGTTAGCTTATGAAACAAGGAGGAGAACTCTTGTAGTGCAGGATTAGAAAACTGAAGATTAAGAAGAGAAGGTAAAGCATTACAATTACGTACATGATACCTTGTTGGTTAAATAATACCACCTTCTGTCCCTTGTCTTGACTTGACCGTTGGTGCTGTCTATAGTAGAGATTAAGAAAAAGAAGTGTGAATGGGTTGTTGTATATGATGTTCTTGTAGTTGTATTAAAATAATTGGTATTGTGAAAGAAGTATGAATATGTGATATTGCACTCAGAATCATGCGAATGAGTTTTTTTTTTTTCTTTTTTGAGAAAGGTAAAGTTTTAAATGGTCACCCTACAAAAAAAGAAGAGAGTTTTGTATTATAATATAAAGATTGTAAAGATTTTTGTTTATGTATGTCAAGCTTTTGCGACAGGTCAAAGTTGACAGCAGGTCTAATAAAATAGAAGAGAGTTTAATGCAAGATTAGCTTTTAAGTTCTGGAATGTTTTTCAGAAGCATTCTTGTGGAGTTTAAATTAGTACATGACATCCTCTGGAATTGGGATATTCCTATTATTGTACAAACCCAGTTTCTATCTGCAATCTGTTACTTCAAATTCATGCAAGAACTCTGGCATAAAGAACTTACTTTTATGTTTTAGATTTCATTGCAATGACTTGATGCAGTGAATATATTTATCTATGGTTGAAGGTTCTGGAGCCGGGGTGGTGGGTTCAGAGTTCTGAATGATCAGATTGAGCAATCAGATGGGGGCTAGCAAGCAGTCTAGTTGATTGGAAGGATAATATGAAAGAAAACATATTTGAAAAAATGCTGTTTATGTAATGCCACTTGAAAACCTTCACTTAATATCATTCCAATATAAAACTTTGATTAGAGTGCTACATTTATGTTGTCTTGGCATCTGTACAGATAATATTATTTCCATGGTTATACATTGCATCAACTGCCTTCAATATGGTTACTTCTTCTGTGATTTCTTCCTCTTCTAAGGTTTAAAACTGTATAGCTACATTTACTTCAATAATATTCCACAATTCATGCTTCCAAGTCCTCTCTTTGGATATCCTCTATGAGACGGCTTGCTGACATTTTTATTTCCACAATCTCAATCTCTCCTCTTGCTTTGTGTTTTGTCATTATTTTCTAGAATCCAGATAGGGAAAGATGATCAAGCTTGGGCTTCAGGTGACACTTCAAGGAAAACTCTAAGAACAGGTTAGATCTGACACATCAAGTTGTCTTTCTCTGCAGGTTTGCTAGACTGCTTATAGTTGTGTGAAAGCAGGGAGGTTCCTTCAGTGGCAACAATATCGTTACCAAGTTACCACCACTTCTATTTCAAGCAGGAAAGCTAAGGGCATCTCCAACCCTATACTCTATTTTACTCTCTAAATATAGAGTTCTCTATTTTCTCATACAATCAACTCCAACCCAATTCTCTATTTTACTCTCTCCTCAATATTATATTATTATTTCTATTTCATTCTTATTTTCTTATTTCATAATATAAATCATTCTTCTTCTTTTTCCCCAAATAATCATTTTATATAATTTTCATGTGATATAATATTTTATTTTTTCAAATTCTTTATTTAAAATAAAATATAAAATTATATTTTATTTTAATTTTTTAAATAACATAATTGCAAGCAAATATTACATAATATTCAAATTAATGGACAATTCAAATAAAAGTGAAATCATTAATGAAATACAATTACATAAACATTACATAAATACTCAATTTTCAAGATTATTATATTACTCCCGTAAATGCTCTATTAATGCATTATGAAGTTAAACATGAGCATTTTTGTCCTTAATTTCATGTCTAGCTAAAAATTGTTCAAATAGAAGATTTTCAAATTATATTAGTGACGAAAATTGAAAAAATAAATTAACATATTATTAATTCGGGATGAAAATAGTATAGTATATATTATTTAATATATTTTTAAAAATATTATACGTATAACATTTAAAAAGAATTATGAATATTAAATGTTTAATTAATGGGATTATATGTAAAATAATATGTTCATTGCAAAATAATAGAAATAATAATAAAATAATGAAAAAGTAAAATAGAGAGTGTGAATAGTAGTTCTCCAAATTTGGAGAAATTCACATCTCTATAATCTCTATAACAGAGAGTAATATAAAGATGGGTTGGAGAGGATATTTTCTATTTTACCCTCCAAATATAGAAATGAAGGGTAAAATAGAGAGGGGTTGAAGATGGTCTTAAGAGAATAAAATATTTCTGCCATCTACTTTTGTTTCTAACTTTTTGCAGCATCTGAACCAGCCATAGATTTCTTGAAAACAGGGGGTGGGGGGCGGGGTTGCTTATTCTTCAAATACTTCTAGAAAACATATACGAATATAAGAGTAATCATTAACCTTTGAATAGTTGATGTTACCACATGGTTCTGCTTCTAGAAAACATATAAGAACCCTGTGAACATTCATCAAGTAACATAATTTGATTTAGTTAAATGCTTTGTGGAATGTGAATCAGTTTCTTGTTCGGTTTGAAACTTTGGCTGTAGCCAGCCATTACTGTGAGAGTTGGTTCCATCAAATTAATTGGACTTCATCTTTTCCTCCTTTTGGTAAGAGTGTGCTGATGGCTGTTAAATATCTATAAAGCTATTACTCACAATTTTTTTTTTTTTTTGTAATCAGTAACTTATTACTCACAAATAATTTTTGTTATCATTTTTATTTTTGCTGTGATATTGTTAGATAACTTGTACCATCTTAAAGCAACTGGTGACTATTATAATGATCTTCTCTATATCTATCTATCTATTTATCTATCTATCTATACTATCTTAAAAGCAGTAACTTCCTAACTTGTATGTTAAATTACTAAAATACCCCAACTAAAAACACTCAATTTAGTATATTTTCTATATTATATTAAAAGTAGATACATTTTCACATTGAAGGCCCGGAACTATCACATCTTTTCTTTGCAGACGATCTTTTATCATGCTTGTCAGATTCATAGCATTGGTTCGTCTTCTCCTTCTCTAGTTAACGTGTTTTACAAGTTCTGTCAATGTGATATCTATCTTTTTAAAGTAGAGAGCACTACTTTTTATAAGCAAAATGATCTATAATCCCCTTAATGTTGACTACTTTGCAACCTCGCCCTTAAACAGTTCTTGGCCTTCTTTTCTCAGACTATTTTAACTCCGTGTTGGAGACATTTCCATCAGGGTCGCTGTTAGAACTACTACCACTGCTAACACTGTCATATACTTTCTATGGATGTTTCTGTCACTAACCAGGTTACTTCTTTATCCTTCTTGGTCCTGCCACTATATTTTGCATGAAGTAAAAATATTATTAATGAAAGGACAAAATGTAGCAACAAAATTAATATGATCTATCCAAATATTATATTCATCAAAATAATTACAGTACAATACATTATGAAACGATCCATAACGTCCATCCAACCAAGATGTAAGTAAAAATTAGTTGATTTATAATTTTTATGATGCCGATTGAGGTAAGTCGACCAAACCGGCCAATTGTCTTCTGCCCAAGAGCCTTACAAATACATTTTCTACAAATACCACCCAATCATTTGTAAAAATAGGAATCTCATGGGTGCACCAAAGAAAGGGGTCTATATATGCAGGTACATTAAGTTTCAGTTGTGTTCATAAATTATTGGTTTCTATGCAGGTACATTGAGTTTTACGATGCTATGTCTGTGCCAATGGCTATTGCTTTACCTGGTCACTTGCTTTTTGGCCAACCAGTCATCGTAAAACCTTCTGAAGCGGATAAGAACCTTGTTTAGTCAACCGCATCTGGTGCTGGATCAGGGTTGGCAGGGACAAATGCTGCCTCTGAGAGAACTTTATGTAGGAAATCTTCATTTTAACATGACAGAGTTACAGCTCAGATAGGTAACAAAGCACTAGAATATTGACTTATCATGCGCATTATATAATGGTGGAGGTTTATATACACAATATTCTGCGATGCTGATGTACCTTTACTTGTAGAATATAACATGCTGAAGAACAAATTAACGTTATAGAGAAAATAAAGTTTAGGCAAACACAAACATGGGCGTATGTATCAAATATTTCACCCACATACACCCATGTATGTGTTTGCCTGAACTTTATTTCCTCTATAATACTGATCTGTTCTTCAGCATGTATAATTGACTTTCTCAATGTCCTTGCTACAGTAAGACCCATCTCTGCCAAACGTTTTATTTTCTGTTTCTAAGGGCCTGCTTGGCTTTGGTTAAAAAAAAGTAGCTTTTCAAAAATAGTTTTTAAAGAGTCAAACTTCTTTAACTTTTAAATCAAAAATGAAATGTAGGGATACCTGCTTTTAACTTCCAACTTTTTTCAAGTTGTTTTTAAAATATCCAAACACTCTCGAGAGCTGAAAACACTCTTAAGCCAAACACCCTCTAATTTTCCATTATGTCTGTTGTATTCAGATGTTTGAAGCTTTTGGGTCAGTAGAGCTTGTTCAATTACCTACAAATCCTGAAACAGGACATTGCAAAGGATTTGGATTTGTCCAAGGTAGTATTTAGTGAACTGCAATATTTCTTTTCAGTATATATTGTCTGTCATAATTTTTTTTCTTTTTGTAATGCCTTTATGTCTTGATTTGGGTTCATCTTAGTTTGCTCAACTTGAACATGCAAAGGCATCTCAAAGTTTGAATTGCAAGCTTGAGATTGTGGGTCGCACCATCAAGGTATGTCTATAGGCTGAACTTGTTAATGATATATAATTTCTGTAGATCTTGCTTCTCTGAATACTGTTGGATGACAGTATTACTGAGCCTTGACTGGCTATTTTGGTTCAATGCAGGTTTCATCCGTTGCTGAAGATGTTCGAGTACAAGATGCTGGAGCTAAAACTACTGATTTTGATGATGATGATGGAGGAGGCTTGGTGAGTTTGCTCCTAAATCATTATAGCGAAGGACCTTGCAAGACATCTTTTCCCTTAAATAGGTTAGATACTTCATAAGGTATGAGCATGATGGAGGTGGTAAAAGGTCCATCCATGTGTTTGTGTTAGACATGACTTGAGAAAAACAGTTTCAGCATTTGCTACGTTGCTGCACCATCATTGTCCTCCTCTCTCTTTTTCTCCCCTTATTTGATATTGATATTCACCAACTTGTACTTCCTTCCAATCTCTCCATGATATAGGATCATGCCAAATTTCCAATCACACAAACTTCTAACACCCAAACAGAGAAGCAATTCTATTAAATATAGCTAGTAAAAGACACAAGTATATTGTCCTAAACATTAAAAAAACACAATTAGACAAAGGCTAATCAGTCCCTCCAAACTTTGACAAACTAAAAGGATCATTTTCTATAAAATGCAAATTGAGTTTGAAACCTTGGCTGGCCCTATAAAGATTCACCTTACCCCTTGAATCCAAAACAAAGTTATCCGTCTGTCAGAGCAGTCTCTAGCAGCTTCATTGGCCTTCTTCAATGACATGGTAAACTGCACAAGTTATACATTTCAGCAAGTTGGAAATTTCCTTCAACCTCTGCATAGTTATTTCATTTGGCTCGGGGATCATTAACATATTGAACAAGCATAACATTATTCGACTCCACAATCAACTTTTTTGCATGTGGCTCTCATTTCTTGCATTGGTTCAACCCAGGCCTCAAGAACTCAAGTCTAGAAATCGCATCGTCTTGAACCTCAATATCACTCCACTAGCTACTTAAACACAATCCTTTTTCATCTCGGAAGACACCACTAAATTGTCCAGGCTGGTTCCCTTTGTGCTAATACCATAGATGCTTATTTTAATCTTAACCTGGAAAAGGGGAATCGATTTCCATAGGCAAAATGGTCTGGTGGACCCTTGAACTTGTATGTGTTTGTATTGTGAACCCTTCTACTTGTCCCTTGTCATCTGAACCCCTGAACCCATCGAAACACAACATTTTAAACACATTTTTTACTACTCAATTGTGTGTGTATCACAAACGCCTGACACATAATTTTAAAAATAATTATAAAATGACACGTATGATTATAAAATGACAC
>NW_006239416.1:177758-203650 GCF_000226075.1 Solanum tuberosum | reverse complement strand
AAAAATGTTGGCATGACTTCTGATTGTTCACAATCTCGTCGGAGTTCGGAGTTGATTTTGAATTTTATTGAATTGGGGTTTTGGTGGTGACCGGTGGCCTAAGGAATAGTGGGGTCTGATTGTTTCTAGTTGTTCACAATCTCGCCGGAGCTCGGGGCTAGCGGTTTTAGGAAGGTCGATACTTATTGGCGGAGTTGGTTTGGTATTTTTGTTGTTGTTGTTGGTTCTCGCTTATAGTTATTGGTTGAAGCTTGTTGGAGGCGGTGAGAATGAAGGCGTTCTGGTCGGAGAAGGTGAAGAGGACGAGAGCAATAAGTTTGTGTTTGGTTGGATCTAAAACATGGGTCATTTGAGTGGTGGATGATTGAAACAGGGGTTAATCTCGAAAATTATTTGAGTTTTTTTTTTTGTTGTTTTTGTTTGATTTTCAACTTATCTAGGTAGGTTTTTCAATTTATTTGTTGTTTAATCTGGATTTGATCTTCTATTTATTTCTTGGTTGGTTTTGGGTTTTAGTCAACTACATTGATTTTCTTGAAAATTTTGCTTTGTTTATGCTTAATGTAAGTGTAAGATGTTTGTAAGTAGTGTTTGTCATTAATGGGGTGTTTCATAATAAAGAGAGCAGTATAATGATAATAAACAATAGAGAAGAAATTTGGGGGAAAAAGATAAAAAAAATAAAAGGCCAAGAAAACCTCAAATTCTATCCAACAATGGAGATCCATCCAACTAGGAAGATGATGGCTATATAAAAGTCCTAATGTGACTTTTAGACCCTTTTCCAAGGGTCTCACGCACCTAATATGTGTGTTTTACACGCACTCTAGAATTAGATGCCACATAGGATGCCAAGTAAAAAATAGTGTTTAAAATATTGTGTTTCAATAATTTCAGGGGTTCAGATGACAAATGAGCAAGTAGAAGGATTCACAATACAAACACATACAAGTACAAGGGTCCACCAGACCATTTTGCCATTTCCATATGACATGACAAGGTATACAATATTGACCCAAAAGTTTTTCAAACATCTTACTAGTTTGATCACTTGGCATACCCAATAACAGTTTGGTTTCAAGATACCTGCAAGACAAAAGTTAAAAGTTACATCTTAGGCATAACTTACAATTTACCCTCCTATTGTTCCTTTAGTTCAACAAAGAAGTACTTTGCATAATTCAACCAACAAAATTCTCCAACTAGCACTTAAATCAATCACATGAGTAAAACATATCTTATGACTTGGAGAAAGAAATGAAACAAGCATAAGCGGACATAAAATAAAGGGTTAATGACTTCAATGATATGTTCATAGGGCAAAACCCTTGTTTCCCAGAATCAATAGAATGACGATAGAAAATTACATTTGATAATAAATGGAAATTTCAGCATTTAGTCACACTCGCAAATAACTTTGCATATCAGACCAATAATATCACGGTTTGCTAATATTTGTGTCAAAGTTGATATCCATGTCAAAGAAATGTAAGTTAAATTCTGAGAACACATAATCATACATTGCATCTTTACTAGTTTTTATGTCAATCTCTATTGTGAATTTAAGAATTCTATGTAAACATATCATTGTTTCAAGATCATTCAGATCCTCGAGCAATAGATCATTGAATTCTCCACAAAATGAGTTTGTCAACATGAGAATACGGTTAAGACAAGACGAAGACTAGTTTGCTCCCAATAGATTGCCAATAAGATGATAGTAAGAAAGAGGCATGTAGAACATTGTTGGTCTCTAAGCTGTCCTCTTACGATCTTCATCAATGGTACTTAAGACCTAGTTTCTTGCAAACTGCGGTATCAATAGATGACATTACAAGATCATATATTTCTACATTGTCAATTATCTAGTGGTGTATGCTGGAATGCGAGGGGATCTCAAACAGGATGAGACCATCCAAAAAAAATCTATCGCATTTTAGGCTCCTATTCGCATGTTCAGGTGGTAGTCCATGGTTTGGGAGGCGTTGAATACACTTCCAATTCAGAACTTCAGCCTGCCATAGTTCTCCAACTAAAACAAGATTTTTCTAGTTAGATTGACAATATAGAAATATACGGTCTTGTTATGTGTTGACTTCTGTTGATATTGCAGTTTAAAAGAAACTAGGTCTTGAGGTTCTCACCATTGATGAAGATTGCAAGACGAAAGCTCATACACCAACAATGTTCTACATGCCTCATTCGTACTATTGTCTATTCGGCAATTTATTAGGAGCAAACTGGTCTTTGTCTTGTCTTAACCGGATTCTCTTGCTGACAAACTCATTTTGTAGAGAATTCAATGATCTGCCACTTGAGGATCTGAATAATCTTGAAACAATGATACACTTATAGAGAATTCTTAAATTCACAATAGTGATGGACATAAAACTAGCAAAGATGAGATGCATGAACATAAAACTAGCAAAGATGAGCTGCATGAACATAAAACTAGCAAAGATGAGATGCATGATTATGTGCTCTCAGAATTTTTCTAACATTTCTTTGACGTGGATGCCAACTTTGACACAAACATTGGCAAGTTAGGATATTATTGGTTTGATATGTAAAGATATTTGGGGGTGTGATTAAATACTGAAATTTTCCGTTATTATCAAATGTAATTTTTGTCATTGATTCTAGGAAACAAGGGTTTTGTCCTATGAACATATTGTTGAAGTCATTAGCTCTCTATTTTATGTCTGTGTATGCTTGTTTCATTTCTTTCTCGAGTCATAAGATGTGCTTTAATCGTGTGATTGATTTAAGTGCTAGTTGGAAAATTTCATTGGTTGAATTATACAAAGTACTTATTTGCTGAGCTGAAGGAATAATAGGAGGGAAGAGTGTAAGTTATTCCTAAGATATAACTTTTAACTTTTGTTTTGCACGTATATTGAAACCAAACTGTTACCTGGTATGCCATACCAAGCGATCAGACTAGTAAGATGTTTGCAGAACTTTTGGGTCACTATCGTATGCCTTGTCATGTCAAATGGAAATTGGTTCCTCTTTCTCCAAGTTGAGTAAACTAAACATCTATGGTATTAGCACAAAGGGGAACCAAACAGGACAATTTAGTGGTGTCTTCCAAGCTAAAGGATTGTGTTAAGTAGCTATATGGGTGATATTAATGTTCAAGACGATGTGACTGCTGAACTTGAGGCCTTGACGCATGAGTTGAATAGATGTAAGAAAGGAGAACCACACGTAGAACAATTGATTGTGGAGTCGGATAATGTTATGCTTGTTCAATATGTTAATGGTCGCCCTGAGCCAAATGAAATAACTATGCAGAGGTTGAAGAAAATTTCCAACTTGCTGAAATGTATAACTTGTGCAGTTTTATCATGTCACTGAAGAAGCCAATAAAGCTATTAGAGACTATGTTTTGACAGATGGACAACTTTGTTTTGGATTCAAGGGGTAAGCTGAATCTTTCTAGGTCGAACCAAGGTTTCAATGAAAATGATCCTTTTATTTTGTCAAAGTTTGGAGAGACTTATTAGCCTTTTGTCTAATTGTGCTTTTTAATGTTTAGGATAATATACCTTTATCTTTTATTAACTATATATTTTACAGAATTGCTTCTCTGCTTTGGGTGGTAGAAGTTTGTGTGATTGGGAATTTAGCAAGATCCTATATCTTGGAGAGATTGGAAGAAAGTATTAGTTGGTGAATTTCAATATCAAACAAAAGCATATTTGCTCCTTTTTTTAAAATTATTGCAACAACATATAAGCTCCATTCCAACAAATTTTTGTGCTCCGTTGCCTGTTTCCCTCTCTTTCATACTAGCCCATTACAGTAAAACCTCACTAAATTAATATAGGTATAAATATAGGTGGGACCATGAAATATTATTATTTTGTAGAGATATTATTTAATCGACAAGTTAATATTTATTAATTTAAAGAGTGTCTTGAGATTCAATGATCGAAGGATAAATCAAAATCATTGTATCTTATTAATTTAAGGATCATATTTATTGAATTCACATAAAAAACAAATTTATGGTGCAGTTCAAAAAACACATATCATATCTTAAATAATTTTACATATTCGGAGGTCCAGAGCTTAGAAGAAATTGTGGGTACTATCGGGAAAACAATGTTGATGATGAAGTTGAAGATGGTACAATACCTTTGGGACCAGTTACATACAAGGAAACACTTATCGCATCTAAAACTTTTCACAATTTTATGGTGCAATTTGAAAAAACAACATTGGAACTTTTGAATGCAATAAGAAAAGTTAGATATGCGCTTCAACTTGATTTAAATTTTAACAAAACACAATAGAATCATATTTCACTAAATTGTCTTAGATATATTTGTACTTTTAAAGAATTACTCCCTCCATCCCATTTTATGTGAGGTAGTTTGACTCGGCACGAAGTTTAAGAAAGAAATGAAGACTTTTAAAACTTGTGGTCCAGAATGAATGATAGAAATTTGTGTGACTGTAAATCATTTCATTAAAGGTAAAATAGACATTTATAGTTAAATTGTTACTTAATATAGAAATGTGTCATTCTTTTTGGGCCTGACTAAAAAGGAAAGTGAGTCACATAAATTGGGATAGAGGGAGTATTAATTTGTAATACTAATGAGACCATATATTTATACAGGGGTCTTCTGAAAATATATTATCTTATCGAAATAGGTAATTTTTTTTCATTGGCCTAAGTTGGGACCGGAGGAAAATATTATCTTAGAGATATTATTAATATTCCGAGTATTAATTTAGTGAGGTTTTACAGGATATAGTCCACCTTCGAACTCTTCATTTCTGTAGCTTCTATGAAATGGTTAATGAGTTTATTATAATTAAAAGCTTCTGTCCATTCTTTTTCTAGTGCTCTAATTAGAACTAATTAATATAATTACTTTCTATAAAGATTTAAATAGGAGAAGAAGGAAAGAACAATCTTTTTGTAGAGTTTTTGTTACGAGTAGTAGAAAAGACTCACTTTAGTATAAAATGTTAAGAGTATTAGAAAAAAGAAGCACAACCCTCATGTAATAAATAAAATTTATTTCTTCGCTTTTATGAAAAACAAATGTCCAACAATACTTGTCCACTTTGTAAAAACAATAGATAATGTAACATCTTGTGTCTAACTTAGATCTAAAGGGATGTACATGACACCATCATAATCTTCTTTCTGTCCTTATTTGGAATGTCTTTAGCGCCTATATCTCTCATTGTTCATTATCATAGCATATATATTTTTTTTCTCAATCCCTATGTTAATTTTTTCTTTTCTTGCGTCACCATATCTTTTTATTTTTTATATATTTCGTCCGGACCAAATTATACTTATTAAGTTGTGCCATTATTGAAATATTTTGAGGTTGTGATACCCTCTAAGAATTTGATATTTGGGTCGTAATGGTTTTATACCAGCCAGTACTAGGAAGCATGTGTCCACCACTCTGTTATGACATGAAAATGAAATAAGAAAAGTTCCATGTCCTTGTGGGGAACAACCATTGTACCGGATCTGCAATAACAATGAGATTTTTTGTGTAATTATTTCTTCATTTATGTTGTAACAAATAATATAGTGCATCTATCTAACCCATAGGCAGTAGTGTATCTTAGCCTTTTTCTCTTTCCTGATTAATGGCTGAATGTAATGAAATCTAGCTTTCAAGACATGCAAGTTCATGTCCTTGCTTTGTATTTAAAATTTCTCATTCCCTTTTTTAATTATTTTTCCGACTTCTTTTGCCAATGCATTAAAATTAAGGATATAAAGTTAAAGTAGGGGTCTTTTCCTCTATAAGCTGAAAATTAGTGTTAGTAGCAGAAGGGAGAAACATATTTGGAGTATGATTGAGGTGGACATAAAAGTCTTTTAGATTGATGGAAATTTGAGTTTTTGAAGATCTTAATCTTATCCTAGGCAAAAATAAGAATCTGAGAAATAGGTGAAGCTATGACATCCTATTGTGGATGTTATATTGTTCATTAGGATTTTTTGGTCCTTCTAGTACTGTCTTTCCAAGTGGTTACATATATTTATTACTTACTCATATAAGGAGAAAACATGGAGAATATGATCATCAATGTATTGGGGCTGCTTTATTTGACAGTTAATCCTTTACAGTTATAGTCCGTAATATATGTGAAAAGGTGATGTATTTGGTCCAAAACTCTAAATGTAGCAGAATTTTTTAAAAAAAAAGAGTGTTAAGGTTAAACATTTTGTCCATGACCGCACGTGCCAACAGTGAAGTCAGTTTATGGTTGCAACAAGAGACGGACAGAGCAACAACAACAGTGGCCTTTGAGACAGGCATCAAAATAGATACTTTCCGATGAGTATTTCCGGCCAACTGAATCCAAAGTGGCATTTCAAATCTGAAAGTTTTCGATGATGTTTCCATTAAAGATGGTCTTTGGGAAGGTAAGCGGGATGAGATGAGACTAATGAAATTTTCTGGTGATATTGCCCGCTGCTGATTTCTGGGCCGAAAGGCCATTTTTTGCTTTCCAGATGAAGATTGTAGGCTTTCCACATACGATTTTGTGGTAGTTCTTGGATTTAGATGAATTTTCAGCATGTGATCACTGGTGTTGGAAGGGGAGGTTTGTTTTAGATAGACGGGTGGTAGTAGATAGAAGGCGAGAAACGGGGGTGTGGGGGGAGTAAAGGCTGCTGGTTGATTATGGGTGTTTTATTTAACAGGCCCTTTTACAAATTCTATCAGATTTAGGGTTTCAAACCAAATGTGTTACCTTTTTCATATACAATAATGACTCTATTTGTCAAGAAGATACATCAAGGACCATTTCGATCATTTTCTCGATAATAAGCTATGGTTGCCTATGTCGTGCGGGCCTTTTGAGTGAGAAGGTATTTGGCTTTGGTTTTGGTACCACGCCTCTTAGGTTAGCTTATGAAAAAAGGAGAATTCTTGAAGTGTAGGATTAGAAAGCTGACGAGCAATGAAGATTAAAAAGAAGGCTAAGCATAACATTTACGTAGATAATACTTTGTTGGTTAGATAATACCACCTTCTGTCCCTTGTCTTGACTTTGACACAATTGGTGTTGTCTATAATAGAGATTAAGAAAAAGAAGTGTGAATGAATTATTGTATATGATGTTCTTGGAGTTCTATTAAAATAATTGGTATTGTGGAAAGAGTATGAAAATGTGATTTGATTTGATTATTGCACTCAGTCATGAGAATGAGTTTTTTTTTCTTTTCTTTTTTGAGAAAGGTAAAGTTAAAATGGACGTTCTCACTTTTACCAATTTGATCCCTACAAAAAATGAAGAAGAGAGTTTTAATATTATAATTTAAAGATTAGAAGATGGTAAAGAACTCAACAACCTTTTGCGACAGGTCAAAGTTGAAAGCAGGTCTAACAAAATAGAAGAGAGTTTTAATGCAAGATTAGTTTTAGTTCTGGAATGTTTTTCAGAAGCATTCTTGTGGAGTTTTAATTAGAACATGACTTCTTCTGGAGTTGGAATATGCCTATTGTTGTACAAATCCAGTTGCTTCAAATTCATGAAAGAATTTTGGCATAAAAGAAGTTACTTTTATGTTTTAGATTTCATTGCAGTGACTTGATGAAGAGAATATATATATATGTCTATGTATGGTTTAAGGTTCTGGAGCTGGGTTGGCAGGTTCAGAGTTCTGAATGATCAGATTGAGCAACCAGTAAACTCAGATGGGGGCTAGTAAACAGTCTAATTAATGGAAGGATACGATGAAAGAAATCATATTTGGACAAAATGGTGTTTATGTAATGTGACTTGAAAACCTTCACTTAATATCATTCCAATATAAATCTTTGATGAGATTGCTTGGCATCTGTACAGATAATATTATTTCCATGGTTATACATTGCATCAACTTCCTTCTATATGGTTACTTCCTCTTTTAGGGTTTAAAACTGTATAATTACATTTACTTCAATAATATTCCACAGTTCATGCTTCCAAGTTCTCTTTTGACTTGGTGACATTTTTGTTTCCACAATGTCATTCTCTCCTCTTGCTTTGTGTTTTGTCATTATTTTCTAGAATCCAGACAGGGAAAGATAATCAAGCTTGGGCTTCATGAAAGCCTCTAAGAACAAGTTAAGATTTAACACATCAAGTTGTCTTTCTCTGCATGCAGGTTTGCTTGACTGTTTATAGGCAGGGAGGTTCTTTCAGTGGCAAACCCTGTGAATATTCATCAACAGTAACATAATTTGATTTAGGCTGATAGTTATTACTCATGTAAGAGCTGGTTCTGTCTAATTAATTGGACTCATCTTTTCTCCCTTTTGGCAACAGTGTGGTGATCACTCACAAATGGTTTCTTACATCATTTTTATTTTTGTTGTGATATTGTTAGATAACTTGTACTGATGAATATTATAATACGACTTGTTTTTCCCTGTTATCGTCTGGCTATGCAGTTGGGATGAAAAATTAGGAGTTTCTCTGTTATCGTCATAAGTTGTTTTTCCCTCTCTTGGGATTATTTTCCCTCTCTCCCTTCAAAAAATATTGTACATAATGCCATTATTTCAAAAGAAAATGAAAATTAGACTCCTCTGAAAACGGGTTGGAAAGAGGACCAACAACACTTCAAACATATATATATATATGAAATTCCACTAAATGTCAATGGTATGTAGTATTTAATCGTAAATACTAGCGTAGGAGAGCGAATCTGCAATGGGAATTATCGCGAAATAGATGACACAAGCACAATATTTGTTTAAGGAAATGCAAAAGTTTTTCTCTAATGTAAACCTTGATGTCAATTAACGTGGGAAGTCATTTTTTTTTCCAAAATCCATATTATTGTATTTATTCATAAGGGTTAGGGTTGGAGGAGGAAGACAAACTAATGGAATAATACTAATTAGCACCTCTTATGGGTGGACCCGATTCAATAGTTATTTTCAACATTTCCCACTTTCACATAAGAAAGTGGTCAAGTTTCATCCAGGTATAAAAATTATATATTTCTTTGAATTCTCTTGCATCAATTCATACAAGATAATTAGGCCTTACGACCGACATACTATGTGAACACTTTATTATACACATGTTAGAAATATATAGTCTCTTGTCATTTTCATTAGAATAATCAAGTATATCATTAGAACTTAGAAGTATGCTTAGTGCACTAGATCATTTGAACCACCTTAATATATCACACTTCGATCTTACATATTATAATTCTTATGTTCATAATTATATGACTTATAAGTCACAATCGGTACTAACAAACACAAAGTAAATAAGAGCCACCAATGATCTTCCTCTTCTCATGAGTCTCCCAACTTGTAGCCAACTCGTTTAGTCAAATCGAATCTCTCATGGTTATTTAGTAGCATGCTAAAATAACGAACATCAAATCAAGCTTTGACTCATTGATTAGAGTTGTGAGGGTTCTAAATATGTTTCACACAGGGGTGGGGCGCCCTGCCACTCAGTGTGCCCCAAATCACCTTCTGTAGTTTAGGGGCTGGCGCACCGCGCCACTCAGTGCGCCAGGTCCCCTACCCTTCCGTCCTTCTTTCTGTATGCGTTAATCATACTTATGTTCTCTACTTGATATCCACACTTAAAATCTTCATTAATCCCTGAGAGATCATGCATATCCAAGTCATAACTCTTAAATTCATAATTCAATTTCAAGAGAGAGTTAAGAGTAAAGTTCGAGGAAGTTCTTTCGAGTCATTTTGAGAAGTCTTTTATAAATTTTTAAAACTTGTTTAAGACTTGAGTACTTGAGTATGAGGATGAGAAGAGTTGAGTTTCATTTTTCAAAATGAATATATGGGAACTAAGTAATCCCAAGAGTAAATGTTTTTACATTTAAAATGAGAGAAAACTCCAATTTCCAAATGAGTTCATGGGGAGTTTTGAGCACTATCTCTTTTAAGAGAACCTTTTGAGTAATAATCTCAAAGTTTGAGGATGAGGAAATGTTTTTAAACATATGAGCATGAGTTATATTATTGGGAGTAGTATTGAGCATCGATATGTGGATGAGTTCAGGCAACTCAAAGTCCACATAAACCATGTATGCCAACGTGGGTAGAAAGGGTCATACTTTTTAGATGATTTCTTATTGCTTTTACGCATAGCTTAGTGGATCCACTTAGTTGAGGATGTCTTATACTCCGGCAAGGTATATAACAGTTCTGACAGCGTGGGCGAGACGTTGTATCATCACATAGCTCATAGTGATGGTTGTCGGTTAGAAAATCTCCCAAATAAGAGTAGATGAATTTTATTGTATTTTTAAATACATTGAGTTACTATATACTGTTTTAAAATCTTTCTTTATAATGCATCTTATTGTTGCTTTTATGTTGAACCGAGTTGTGTATTTCTGAGTTCTAGAGTATCCTTGAGTCGAGTTGAGTTGAGGTGAGTATGGATTCCTTTTATCAGTTCAAGCTTGCAGGTTATGTTCAGTGTTCCCCTTACATGCTCGTACATTCCATGTACTGACGCCATTTGACCTGCATCGTTTCATGATGCATATACATGTAAAAAGGGTCATCAATAAAACGTTTCGTTGCACCACTTGCAGTTCGAGTTAGCTTTGGTGAGCCTCCTTGCTTCCGAAGTATTCCATTTACTTTTCAGTTTTGTTAGGATGTCGTGGGTGTTGTCTCGACTTCCATCTTTGTCATTTAAAGGCTTCATAGATAGACATTAGTAGTTGAGGAATCTTTTCATTTCTCTTGTTAAATGTTTTAAAGACTTGAGTTGCCTATTTCTGGCTAGTTGAATATTCTATTATATTCCGAGTTGTTTATTTGAGACTTTTGAGTTAAAGCTTTACATTTAAGCTCATCTTATGTTGTGTAAGTCTTCCGCTAGAGCCAGGTTAAGGGTTCGCCTGGGGCCAACAATGGTTCTCGAGTGCCGGCCACGCCCAGGGTGTAGGCTCGGAGCGTGACAAATATGCGTTGTACTCTTTTCCTTAACCATGGTTTTATCCCAACTGAGTTTTCCTGGTAAGGTTTTTAACGAGACAACATTCAAAGCTTATTAAAAGATATGCGTACTCTTTTTTCTTCAATAGGATTTTTTCCCACAGGATTTTTTCCTAATAAGGTTTTAACGAGGCATATTATCTATGGACATTCAAGGGGGAGTGTTATAAAATAATATATTGTGGATGTCCACTACACCAAGAAGTTACTACATTACCTCCCTCCATTATGAAGATAACCTTCACCTTTATGATCATTATTCTTGTAACCTTTCACCTCCATAACCTCCTCCATTATATTCATGTTTAATGTCATGTTTATGACTAACCTTTCGTATGCCTCTATGTTACACTATAAATAGAAGTATAAGAGTTTATATTGTATACACTTGAAGATTTGGTGAACACTTGAATATTTTGAAGAATAAGAAAAATCGCATCTCTTGTCTCTCTATTTCTATTGCTTTCATCTTTTATATTTCTCGTCTTATTTTGCTTTAATTTTACAACAATATTCACTATATCAATAATTACTTTTGGAAAAAGGGCATGATATACCCCTCAATTTTGCCATTTAGAGCTGATATACTCTCATTATGAAAGTGTCTCATATATACCCTTAGCATTATACAAATGGCTCACATATACCCTTATCGTTACAAAAGGAGCTCACATGTACCCTTCATCTAATGGAAGTGAAAAAATTGGTTTTAGATTTACTTTTTTTAATTTAATTTTTTTTAAAAATCATGTAGGGATATATATACGGAAAAGGGCCAAAAATACTCCTAAACTATAGGAAAATGTTTAAAAATACCCTTCATCCATCTTTTGGTCTAAAAATACCCTTCCATTCACCTTTTTGGCTCACTTATACCCTCGAAACTAACAATTCTCTCTTTATTTTTTATTTAAAAAAATATTTATTATGTGTCATTCTCCTATTGGATAATATAAAGAGTCCACCTCAATTAGATTATTTCTCATTATTTATCTAAACCAAAGCAATATACCTCTTCAAGACCCCAATTTTTTTTATATAAAAAAAAATATTGTAGTTTTTTATTATTTATTTATTTTTGAATCCAACTCCTCTCCATTTCCTCAATTTTTTACTTGGATTGAAGACTCACGACATAAGAAAAAATTAACGGCAAATATTTAATTAATTAAATCAAGATTCTAAATATGATATAGATGATTAATATTTTATAAATAAATTTATTATGTCATAATCATAACAATATATTATCTTATCCATAAATACATTACACACATTTTTTCTCTATTTTCCTTACTTAAAATTTTTCCCTATGGCTACGACCGTCCATCTGTCTTTTTTTTTTTAATGAGTTAATTTTTAAGTAAAATTGTTTGTGAAAACTTTTTCTTTGAAAAGTATTTATCACAGATTAGCAAAAAAATTAAGTTCACAATTTTATTTTTAAAAAAATGGAATATCGATAGTGTGGCACTATTAATATTCTTATAATATATTAATTATTTTAAAAAATCTTTTTAATTTTTTTTTAGAGCAAATACAAAAATTACTAGATTTAAAAAATAAATAAATTAGGGGCTTGAAGAGATTTTTTTTTTTATTTGAATAGATTATGGAAAAAAAAACTAATCGAGATGAGTTTTTTATTTTATCTAATAAGAAAATGACAAATAATATTTTTTTTAAAAAAATAAAACAAAATAAACTTTGGTTGTTAGTCATAAAGGTATAAGTTAGTCAAAATGTTGAATGAAAGGGTGTAAGTGAGCCAAAAAGGTGAGTGGAGGGGTACAGAACTACAGATGAGCCAAAAAGGTGAACGAAAGAGTATTTTTAGACCTTTTCATATAGTTCAAGGGTTGTTTTTGCCCTTTTTCGATATATATATGATCCTTCTAGCAAAAGGTATACTTTAATCTTTTTCATACATAAATTATTTTTTTTGACTTCTTTGATTTTCATTATTTGAGTTTCTTATTCTTTTTTTCTTTCATTCTTCAGTGTAAAGAAATAAATTAAAAACTAATTTTTTTCCGGATATATTGTAATTTAGTTTTTGTATTTGTAAAAAAAAAATTAATTAAAAAATGGGGCATTTATAATAATGTTTACTAGAAAATTAGTGAAACATAAATAAATTTGACCATCAAAATAATAAATTTAAGTTAGTCGTTAAAATAAAAAAGTCAAAAAAAATAAAATACGTGTGTGAAGGATCAAATATACCTGATTACAAATTTTTCAAAAAAATAATTTAAAAATTAAATTAAAATTAAGTTTTTCACTTTCGTTATAGGAAAAGGGTATATGCGAGTTATTTGTATAATAATGAGTATTTATATGAACCACGAAAGATATATTAACTTTAAATGACAAAATTGAGTGATATATCATTATTTTTTTCTCATTTTTTTATTTTATTTTATAAATGTGACAAGTTAAATTGGCAAATGAATTGGAACGGAGGGAGTAAATCGAAAAAATATCGTTAATGATGATGTGTCAGCGTCATCATGAGATCGCCGCACCTCTCTTTTGGTTTTACTTTTTCTAAATATTTTTTTTTAAAAATAACACAAAAGCTTCTTATCTTTCAACAAAAATATTGTAATTTCCCATACCATTTCTTTTTAATATATAATGTTTTTTCTGTTTGTCCCGCTATATTATACTCCCTTGTAATTAGGGAGAGAGGCGTATATTATATATATATACTACTGTAGTCTGTACTGATAAAAGCTTATGTTTTCTATTCAATGGTGGATTTATTTATTCTTATACACTCTTCAGCCACAAGCAAGAACCTTCACTGGTAAGTTCTTCTTTTTCATGTCTTTTCAGTTGTCTACTCTTAGATCTCAAAGCATATTTCATGGAATTGTGTTTGACATTTCATTGCATTCATAAAATTTGGAATTTGTCTGACTTTTCTCTAATCTGATCAGGTGATTGTGATATGTGTCCAACTTGCCATAGTTCATCTATGGATTTTACGAAATTTGGTTGGAAATTAGGTTTAAGGTTACTTCTTAATAAATTGAATTGCTTGATTTTGGTGGGGAAATATGGTGTGCTCTGTGTTTAGGTGGGTTTTGATTAGGATAACTTCATGCTGGTGTGATGTGTTAGGAGTTTTAGGTTGGGGGTAGTGGGGTTTGAAGATGACACATGTTTTGCAACAGAAGCCTGATAGCACAGGGGATGATGCCCACTCTGAATTTGAGAGGGGATGGGAGGAGTTAATGTGCGGGCACTTGGACGAGTGTATGTCATTTGCTTCATCTAGTTCAGCACGAAACACTGAAGATGAGGACGATGACAGCGATGGTCTTGTGAGAAGAAGAAGAAGGAGGACTACTTCCCTAATTGAAGGCGATGATAATCTGGCTGAGTCTTCTGCTGCTAGGCGGAGGCGTTCACGGATTTTGAGTAGGTGGGCAGCTAGACAGGCAGAACATATGATTACTACTATCGAGAGGAGGAATCGTGAGTCCGAGTTGATGGCACTTGCCGGTTTGCACACTGTGTCGACACTTGATTCTTCATTCTTGAGAGAATCACAATCTCCTACTTCAAGGCGTGATGCCGAGAGGACAAGCAGTAGGTCCTCGACTATCTTGCAAATGTGGAGGGAGTTGGAGGATGAGCATATATTGAATCATGCCCGAGAGAGGGTAAGGGAAAGACTGACACACCAGAGGACTGTGGACTCTAACACCAATATTTCTAGTACTAGTATTTCAGAAAGCCGGGAGACTGAGAACCATGATACTTTAGTGGATGCTAATGAGAGTGAGAATGAGTATGGTACTTGGTCTCATGACGTGATTGGACCACAGATTGAGAACAGCGAGAATGGAAACTTCAGCCGTGAACAGTCTCCTGATCTAGGGGAAGTTGAGAGGGAGAGGGTGAGACAAATTGTTCGTGGATGGATGGAGAGTGGGATCAGTGACCATTCACCTAATGTCTCTCAGAGGAATGGTGTCCCAAGAAGTGAATGGCTGGGGGAGACAGAGCGTGAAAGGGTGAGAATTGTGAGGGAATGGGTCCAAATGACTAGTCAACAAAGAGGACCTCGTGGTGGCAGAAGGGAAGAACAGTCCAATGGGCTTAGTGTTCAAGCTGATCGTGTTCGTGATGAGTCTGTTGTTGAGCATGAGGAAGGCCAGCCAGAGCATGTACATAGAGACATGCTGAGGTTGCGTGGGAGGCAGGCTTTACTGGATTTGCTTGTGAGAAGTGAAGGGGAAAGACAGAGGGAACTTCAACGTCTCTTAGAGCATCGTGCGGTTTCTGATTTTGCCCACCGCAGTAGGATTCAGGTTAGTTGTTATTCTTCATCCAGTTTCCCTGTCCTATTTTTCTTATAGAAGCCTCAATAGAAGTCATGATTCAATTGTCCACGAGGGCTTATGTTTATATCATTTGCTAAATTGTGAAGTTTGACATTTTGAAGCTGAAAATTGAATTAACAGGAGATGTTCACTATCTTGAACTGTGCTTGTTTTTACTTTGTTCCTCGTAGAGGTAGATGTAACTGGCCTTTTTGAGTTGTTATTGGAGGTGTCTTTGAGCTGTTAGCTAATCTCTTCTAGAGTTGTTTCTTTCTTGCTTAGGCATCTTATTTTATACCCTCTTACAGTCACTACTCAGAGGAAGGTTCTTGCGAAATGAAGGGCCTGCTGAGGAAGAGAGACCACCTTCAATGGCAGCAAGCGAACTAGTTCATCTTAGGCAACGCCACACTGTCTCTGGGCTCAGGTATATGGCCTGGTCAATTGTGTTTTGCAGCAGGATTTGTCTCAATAATTGACTTTTAATCACCTGTTGAAGCTTGCCTTATGTAATAAGTTATTAAATGTTTATTTCCATGTGGTCTACCCTTTCAGTTTTGTTGTAGAGCAGTAATACCTAGTCCAATTTCCTTCTGCAGCTATCAGAATAATTCACTTTTTTATAATGGTTGTTTGTAGAGGAGTTATGGATACTACCCAGTGTGATCATAGCATGGTACCTTGTTGTTGAGGTTCCAGCATTATCCAACTAGGTTCCTTTGTCCAGTTTGTTGAGGCCCATGCCCAAGATCAATTATTCCTAGAGTCCAACTTTGATTGCAGTGCTACTTTATTCTTAACTGCTGATTATCTTGCTAATCAGCAATACTAAAATGATTCAGTTACAGTTGCCAAAAATATCTGGGAAAGTGGGAATGTACCCAGCAGATTCTTTAGTAGCAAATGCATTGTTTCCGGGGTGGGGTGGGGGTGGGGGTGGGGGTGAGGAAAATGGGTAGCATGCATTAGTTATGGATAGAAAGTAGAGTACTTGCTTTAACCTTAATTTTGTACAAGTTAAATGTGACTTAACTTCTACCAGCAAATCAAGATTGCACCTAATTTAGTTTTGGAGAGGGTAGAACTTATGTATTAAAGGGAAAAAGAGGAATTGCTAGACATATGCTTCTTTTATCTAAGGTGGAGTATTTGGGAACATGAATGGTGATCTTACTATTCTCATCTCAACTCAAGTTGGCGTTATTTGGCTCTTTTAAATTTTATTGCCTGACCAATGTCATTGAAGTATTGCGTTTATGATCACTTAGAACTCAAAGATACATTAGTACAAGTCTATAGATGTTCAAGTAAGGTCGTTATGTGTGTCTAAGGATTAGTTTGGTTGTTTCCCCTAAAAAGCTGCAGGTGAAATGGTCGCCCTTCACCTTTCAGTTCTTTTCTCCTTTTCTTTTTGCGGTGTATTTTCTCAAATTCTCTTTCTCTTCTGTCTATAATTGACTGTAAAAGTAGCGATTAACCCCTGCAGCTCAGAAAAGCTTAGGGAGGGCGCTTCGCCTCAGTTAAGCTGCACTTCAGTGTAGGTAATGCACTAAGGCGTGTGTCTCATTGCCCATGAGTTCTATCTTGAAAAAAGCACTAAAGCAGCACTAAACAATAAATATAATCAGAAAAAGAGATATATTAATCATTAAGGACAACATTTTAAATGAATTTGTTACTTCTTTCTTGCATTACATTTATATTCATAGCTTTTTTCTTCATTGCACCTTTTTTTACTAAAGCCTACACGTTAATTGCGCTTTGCACTTAAAGCCCTAATAAACCTGGAGCGCTTTTTTAAGCTTTTCACCTTTGACAAGACTGTTCTATTGTATTACTGTATAAATCAATCAAGATCATGGTGGTCTTTCACCCATTTGGATCTCAGGCGAATTGATATGAAATTACAGCATGTTAACTGTGGCTAAGAGTGAGTTGAGGTAATTAAATGAGGAGCTTATGTGAAAAGAAAATGAACGAGAGGATTAAGTAGCTTCTACCATTACACCTTTAGCTTGATGTTAATATTAAATAGATCTTAGTTTGCATGTCACAATGTATTTTGTTCTTTCTTATGTGATGCTTGCAACATTGTTTAGTAATCATTTAATTGCACATATCTTAGAAAAGGCTCGCTTAGTGGGTAACTCTCCTTTTTGGAATTTCTAGAAGCACTTGGCAAAGAACCCACATTTTCCATTTTCTGTTTCATTATGAAGCCTCAATCTGTGGAAAGATTTTCTGCTTTGTGTTTTGTGCTTCATGATATCTCTTGCATGAGATGGGCTACCTAAGTGATTTGCATTTCCTTTCATACTTTGGTCTGGTTCTCACTTTTTGTACTCTTCCTTGTGAAAGAGAATCTGCATTTATAGCAAAATGATTATTTTATCATGTTGATGCATGGGTTCGTGACCCTTTTATTTCAACCAGGCAAGGATTTCGCTCCAGATTAGAAAACATTGTACGTGGTCAAGTGAGCAGCCATTCTGAATCTTCATCTAACAGTGGCAACGGTGGTTTGAGAAGTAACCAGGCTCATGCAAATCCTTTACAGGAGGTACAAAATGAAAATCTTGAGCAGCTGCAGTCTAGGGAGCAGGAGCGTATTACTCATCAGTTGCCTGAT
Source organism: Solanum tuberosum (assembly GCF_000226075.1). NCBI lineage: Eukaryota > Viridiplantae > Streptophyta > Magnoliopsida > Solanales > Solanaceae > Solanum > Solanum tuberosum. The sequence goes on along the minus strand of NW_006239416.1, from coordinate 185,705 downwards.
CACAGAGAGAGTTTTGATTCCAGTACAACTAGTCAGGCTACAAACTGGCTAGTGTCTCCTAACCAAGGAAGGGGTCAAGTGGAACCCATTGTTGAAGCTGATGGAGCAAATCAGCGGGATGCAACTTCTAATGAACAGAGTCATGGAACTATGGAGAATACAAGTGGGAATTGGCCACAAAATCAACCAATTGTTTGGCCCCCTGACACAACAGGTGACATGAATAGAGATGAACGCCGTTTACCAGAAAATATTGAGGTTTGGCATGAGGATGGGTCACAAGAAGCTGTGGAGAATCGGTCAGAAGGGCCTTCTGATCCTCCTAGAATGCGGCGTCCTGTCCCATATAGAAGAATTAGTAGATTCCATCCGCCCGATGATGATAATGTGTATAGTATGGAACTCAGGGAGCTTCTTAGCAGGTAAAATTCACGTGTCATTCTGTTTTTCCATCTATGGGTCTGAGGTATTCTTGTCATTTATCTGTTGAGATTCTTTGTCTGGTAGGAGGAGTGTTTCCAATCTTCTTCACAGTGACTTCCGTGAAAGTTTAGATCATTTAATTCAGTCATATGTAGAAAGGCAAGGCCGTGCTCCAATTGACTGGGATTTGCATAGGAACTTGCCTATTCCAACTTCAACTGAAAGGGATCCGGACAACCAGAATGTTGCCCAACCGGAAGGAATTAGCAGGCCTTCACATGGGCAACCATCTCCTCCTGTACCTCCTCCACAACCACTTTGGCATCAGGATTTGCACCAATCCAGTTGGCCACGTCTCACTGTGCATCGTTCTGAACTTGTAAGCTTACCACCCCTTCCTAGAAGCTTTTGTTAAATGGCCTGATTATTTTTCCATCTGATAGTGATACCTTGTGACTAATGCATCTACTTAATGAAGAACACTTCTCTAATAAACCAATGATGGAAATATCCAAATCAATTGTTGCCTTTATATAGGGGCATCCCTTACAGGAATCAGATGATTGTGAATCTTTTCTATTTTCTTCCCTCTTCTAAGCTTTCGCGGACCCACAACTAAGAATATTGCACTCTTTCCATGCTGCTAAGAAAAACATCTAACTTGGTACATATTTGTCTTCAATATGAGCAGCATAATATTCTGTTCATACCAGTATCTATAGTAGATTCAAGCCCATGGTGTTTATATATTCTGTTAATGATGTCAGTATGATTATGCTGCTTTATCGTGAATTGAGGGGTCATTTGGTTTAGAAGCAAGTCATGCAGGGATTAGGACTGTAATACACAGATTAGTAACGCAGGGATTAAAAATGTAAGGATTGTAATGTAGGGATTATTTGTTATTTGGTACTTGATATGTTGTACTAAAAATTATTAAACGTATGTTTGAAATATGTGCTAATTTTTTCCAACAAAATATAATATGGTATTTTTTTCATTTAATAATTTTTTAATCCATGTACTGCTTATCCCCGCATAGAATAATACTTAGATTCTGCATAACTTATGTGGGTTTTAGTTACGTGGATGAAACCTACTATTGTGTAAACAATGAACAATTTTATGTGGAGATTAGCTTCTCCATTTCTCCAACCAAAGCATTACCTGAGTACTTTCTATTTTGAGCAGGAGTGGGAGATGATGAATGATCTTAGAACGGACATGGCAAAACTGCAGCAAGGTGTGAATCATATGCAAAAGATGTTGGAGGCCTGCATGGATATGCAACTGGAGTTGCAACGTTCAGTCAGACAGGAAGTTTCAGCTGCTTTGAATAGATCTGCTGATGGACAAGGTCTGTCTCTCATATTTGACATACAATAAAACATTGAAGCTCTGATGGTTGCCGTACCTCCTCTAATCCATCTATCTGTTTCTCTTCAACATCATTTGATTTCTTCTTAATTGAGTTTGGCCCTGCAAAATTTCTCACAGGAGTTGCTGAGACCTCAGCTGATGGATCTAAATGGGGCCACGTGAAAAAGGGTACTTGCTGTGTTTGTTGTGATATTCACATTGATGCCTTGTTGTACAGGTAAAGTTTTTGTTATGCAGTTTCATATACCTTGCAGCAACTACTTCAAAATGTACAAGGAATGAGTCCTATCAAGAAATAATGTAACAATGTTCTGTTCAAGATCTTTTGATAGTTAATGCTTTCTTTGTATTTCGGCAGATGTGGGCACATGTGTACTTGCTACAAATGCGCAAATGAATTGGTTCGAGGTGGAGGGAAGTGTCCATTGTGCAGGGCACCAATTGTTGAGGTGATCCGAGCTTACTCAATATTGTAAATAGAAAGGACGGGAAGTTCAAGAAAATATAAGTTAAAAGTTGGTAAGGTATGGAGATTCTCCCTCTACCGAGTTTCTTAGATTCTTACCTGTAGAGTGTTTATTTGCCTCCATTCTTCTGATTATGTGGTATGCTACGCTCTGTATAATTGGAAAGCAACTGCCACGATGCACTTCTGTTGTATCATCCACTTGTAAATGAAAGGTTATTTTTTTTTTACTTCTTTTAGTTAAGCAAGAAGCACCCATTTCTTTACTTCTTTTGTTTGACTTGTTTTTTTTCTCTTTTATTCTACTTATCATTTGCGTCGTTACAACTACGTGAAGATAAAGTATTGGTTTGTAGTGGCAGAAAGGATGAAATGACCACATTATCAAACATAGAGTGTAGTGTTCACTATACTGCTGCTCTTTGCAGGGAAAAAGAAGGAAATGACTTTGGGGGAGGTTCATGATGACTATTCACAAGTTTGATATAATATCATCTCTAAAATTTGGATTTGCAGTTATATTTTAAAATACTAGGCATATCTACCATCTAGTTTTGTCCAGTAACTTATTGTCCAAGTGATATCAACTTGTTTTGAAATGTTGAAGCAGGGCGTTTCACATATGAATAGATTCAACGTTTGTCTGCCCAATCGACACTAGTCCGGCTTTATCATACATGAAATCATCATAAATTTTGAGTAAAGTATCATATTGGTGAATTTTACAAGGCAAAATAATTGAAAGTATCATATCGTTTTTGAGGATGTATAAGTGAATAATGTGAAGTGTTTGATTGATTGGCTTGTCATGGATGGAGTGATAGGTGGTCATCATCACGAATAATAATACTATAAATGTTTGATTCAAATACCTAGAATTGATGAGTGAAGTTCACGTTTACAAGTCAAAGGAATAAAGAAAAATTAAGTGGTGTTTAAGGGAATGATTGTTGTTTAGTCTGCCACCTTTACTGAAATACCTAAAATAATGATTCCACAATGACCCCTCGAAAAAGGTGTGCAAAGCAATGACGTTTGGGTTGCTAATCTTCTTCAACTATGTTTTTTCTTCTAGTACTCTACTTTTTAATTGTATTAATGTTTCCGGCTTTTTCTAATTACTCGAAAATCTAGTCAACTAAGGAAAAGGTTTCAGAAGGCTGAGTTTAGTAAGGAGGAAAATATTTTCTATTTTTTTTTCATATTTGATTGATCAAAATATTTTTTCAACAAAAAAATAAATTTCTTAAAAATAAAGAAAATGACCTTCCTAATGAAAGTATGAAAAACAAGTTGTATAGGTGGTATTTCAAATTTATTGTTTCCTCCCTAAATGCCCCCACCCTTTGATTATCCCACCTCTCGCACCCACGAATTTCCACTATCCATTCCATTTCGCTTTCATAGTGTTTTGCTAGAAAACATATAAATGCTTATGGAATAATATTTTCTTGCTTAAATATCAAACAATAAAAAACAAGTAAGAAACCCACTTATTTTCCAAAAAAATCTTTCTAGAAAATTATTTGTGGTGGAGAACATTTTCCGCCATACTCTCTCTATTCCATATTAACTAAATTTTTGGGATTTTTTTATTGTTCAAAATAATTGAATTGTTCAAAGTTCAAGATGAATGTTTGAAATATTTCTTATATTTGCCCTTTCTTTTAGAGTCTGTTTGAAAAGTCACCTGGTAATTAGAATTGGCATAATTACTAGGGTAGTAATTACCAGCTTAGTAATTACATAGCATGATAATTATGCTGACCTGTTTGTTTACCACAATGCAATTACATTGTAATTATACATGTACTGTTTGGTTGCACAAATATAATCATAAAGTTATATTAAATGTTAAAAATAAAAGTTAATTATTTAAAATTTATATTAGACAAATAAGAAACTTTATAAATGATATTAAATTAAATACTTAAGATACATATTATTTTTGAAAAAATTAATTAATAAGCTATGTTCTTAACTAATATTATGAGAAAATAATTACTTTATATTTCTCAAATTAGCATATTCAGTTGAATTAATCATAAAAACTTAAAGTACAAGATTTCTATGAATATCATGAAATGCATGTTTGACAAAAAGATTAATAATATAAGTAAAATGTCATAAATTATTAAAATAATTGGCAAAAAGATAATCTATCAAGTCTAACTAAAATATAACTGACTTGCGAACTGAAGTCTCAAGTCAATACTACTAAAACAAATGAAACTGAAAATATAACATAAGTTCTAAATTCAATACAAATTAGTCTTATGTCAAATTTCAACATAACATACATAAATATGATTTAAGAGAAAAGGAAAACGTAAGTCTATTACCTTACTCAACAATAAATTTTACTTTAATTTAAATTAGAATACTATCAAAATTATGCCAGTAAAGAAAATACATGGCATAAAAAAAGATAAGACGAAAAATTGCATGGAATCACATGAAGCAAAGGTTGAGAATGAGAAGAAAATGAAATATAAAAAAATAAACTTTTAGAAAATTTTAGAATAATAAAAATAAAAAATAATTAAAATAATAGAAATAAAATATAAATTAAAACAAAAAAATAAAAATAGAAATAAAAAGAAGAAATAAAAAAGTAATCAGCTTGTAATTATACCATGTAATTACTAGCAATTCATAGCCCCTCCTTGGAAATTGGAGAGTATAATTATCCCCTGTCAATTACACCCAATTACCTGCTGAATGCTGACCAAGTAATTACTCGGCCAACCAAACAGGCTAGACAATGTAACTACACCCAATTACATCAAATCCAATTACCGGGGTGGCTTTCCAAACAAACCCTTAATGAAGTTTGATATTTTCTAGGAGATAAATTGTACTACTTACAAAGTTATACTCCCTCAGTTCCTATTTAATTGTCACCATTTTAGGTTTCACGCCCCTTAAGAAACTAGACAAGTTTATCATTGTACCCCCCCCCCCCCCCATTTTTTTGACATTGTACCCTTATTTAGTATTGTCTTGAAAGCTTTTAATCACTGAACATGAATTAATTACTTAGTTTTTCTATCTTGGTCAAAATTGTCACGACCCAAAAAAGGGACGTGATGACACTCGTCTTATCCCACCAAGACAAGTCAGCATAATACCCAACTAATACGATAAAGTGCGAAAATAAGCTATAATTGAAAGTTTAATAACAAGTAATAATACAGATAACAAGTCAACTTAACTAAATCCCCAAAACCTGGTTGTCACGTGCACAAGCCTCTAATGTATTACAATGATTTGAAAGAAAAACACAAGTCTCAGATGATGTTGTCACTAAAGTAGAACAATATCATAAATAGGAGTAAGAAAGTCCGCTGAGATGACAAATAACTACCTCACAAATCTCCATAGGAAGCATCAGAAAAGAAGAGAATAGAAAGTGTTATGAAGATTCGGGCTCGTAACCTACAAAAATGTGGAAGCAATGGGTGAGTACCAAACCACATAGTACTCAACAAGTAAACTTCTAAACACAAGCTAAGGGAATAGAATACAAGTACTCCTTACACCCAAACCGAACCTCCATAACTACAACCTGCATAAAAACCTGTAACATCTTGCAATTTGAAATAGCTAGGAAGAAGCTAAGAATTGGAAATAGTCATTTTTGGAAAGAATTGAAAATCTGGAAATTTGTTTAGGTTAGGAAAAGTGAGTTTTTGGTCAACTTCAAACGGCCATAACTTCTAGCTCAATATGAGTTAGATGTACTTCCAGAGATGGTTGGAAATCTCTTGGAATGATCTTTCCAACGCCGCCGAGTTTGCGTGATTACGAGTTCGTATGAGTAAGTAATGCCCTTTGGAAGTTGGGCTGTTGGATTAAGGAAAGTCCAAATCCGAATTTTTGAAGGGTAGTTTGGTCTTTTCCTTACCCTTTTATTTTAATTCATTTTTGGTAATTACTTAGGGGTCTAAACTGAACTTAGTCAGTTTACTCTTTTGAAAAAACAGTTAGGGTTTTGAGAGAAGAGAAAAGAAGAGGAGAAAGGAGAAGAACGTTCAAGATTCGTTAAGATTGTTGAATTTTGCTTGTGGATTTCGTCGAGGGTGATCCCTACAAGGTATGTGAGATCACATAGCATTGAGTTAATTAGCCCACGTGCCAATCATGATTTATTTCAGCGAATTTAGGTTCTTGAAAGCTTAGAAATTGAGTTCTTGAATGGGTTTGTTGAAGTTTCATTAGATTGTTGTTTCATTGAATTCGTTGAGGAGTTGTTTGATCCTAATCTATGATTTTAGGTTTGATTTTGAGTAGAATCTGATGTACTTTGAACATTTAATCGATTCTAAGTGTTGGGTAAAAGAACCATTGGAGTTTAGAGCCGAAAAATGAAGAAGAGATTTCGTCGGACGAAATCCGACATCAGTGGCACGTCGCGGAGCTGGTTCCCAGTTTTGGGAATTTTTGTTTCACGTCGTAGAGCCGTCACGGAGTCTTCGACCTCAGAAGTCATTTTTGAAACTAAAAATTAAATATGTCTCCGCGTCGCGGACCCACCCTCAGATATTGATTTTTGGTCTTTTTCTCATGTTTAGCTATCTAAATTCATTCCTAAATATCATGAGATCTTTCCCATCATCAATCACGATCCTTGAATCCATAATTCAATTTAAGGATCAGTTAGGAGTCAACAAGTCAAGAGTTAAGTTAAGAGAAGTTCATAAAGTTTCTTTTTTTAAAGTCTTTTACAAACGTTTTAACTTTGTTTAAAGACTTAAGTTTTGAGTTTAGTAAAGAGTAAAAGCTTGAAGTTCATTTCTTCAAAAGTATATGGGGACTATGTATTCCCAAAGGGTTTAAAATATTTTCACATTTAAACAAGAAAGGAATACCTTGATTTCCAAAGAGCCTTTGAGCTAGTACACAGAGTTGACATCATGTTTTAAACAACTTTTTTTTATATTGCACTTGCGGGACTTCGTTCATACATTACACAAGTAGACTTTGAGAGGGAGCATAGTTTGTCTTTTTATGATATTATGATTATGAAATGACAGCATGTTTTCAATAGTTTTTCTTTATATTGCACTTGTTTTAAACTGCTTTATATTGAAATGAGTTCAGTTATGTTGAGTTGAGTTGAGCCAGGTAAGTTCTTCAGTTCCCTTTCAGATTCTTTCCAAACATATGTTGTGTTTAGCATTCCAACTCGCATACTCGTACATTCAATGTACTGATGCCAGTTGACCTGCATCGTATTATGATGCAGACACAGGTAACTAGGATCGACATCCAGCGCATCGTTGATCCAGTGAGCAGTTCATAGTCTGTTGGTGAGCCTCTTTGCATTTCGGAGGATCCCTTTTGTTTACCTTCAATATTAGATAGTTCATTAGGATGTCGTGGGCCTGTCCTGACATCCATTTCAGTTGTTTTAGAGGCTTCATAGATAGTCAGTCAAATGTTAGTTCATTCATCATCATTTCGTTATTGACTTATGTTCAGATCTGAGTTGCCATTTTGGCTAAGTTAAATGTTTATTTTCAAAATATTATGAGTTCAGTTTGAGACAGTTAAGTTGTTCAGAATTTGAATTCCTTTCTTATTGCATATAGTCTTCCACTGAGTAAGTAAGCGAGGCCAAGGGATTGCTTGGGGCTAACAATGGTTCTCGAGTGCCAGCCACGTCCGATGTGTAG
>NW_006239416.1:172203-177671 GCF_000226075.1 Solanum tuberosum | reverse complement strand
TGTATTTCAGATGTTTTTCTATGAGACTTGAGTTGCTATTTTTGCTAAGTTATTAAATCTTAACTTATTTGCATGAGTTATACTTCTTGTGTTTAAGTCTTCCACTAAGTAAGTAAGCTACGCCAAGGGTTCGCTTGGGCCAGCAATGGTTCTCGAGTGCCGGCCATGTCAAGGGTGTAGGCTCAGTGCGTGACAAACTTGGTATCAGAGCACAAAGTTCAAGAGTACTAGGGAGTCTATGAAGCCTTGTCTATAAAGTCCTATTTATCGGTGTGAAGCGCGCCACATCTATAATTAGGAGGCTGTAACATTTAGGAAAAAATCTCACTTCTTTCACACTCATTTCATACGTTAGAGTTTGATCTTAAAAAAGTTTCCCTCTAATTCATGCTTGCGCGTGTTTCCAGATAATCATGCCTCCACGAAGAGCAGTCAGAGGTCGTCCTGCTAGGAGAAATGTCGAGGAACAAGGGGTACCTAGTGCAGTAGAAGTGCAACCACAAGGGGAGGTCACCAAGGCTGAATTCCGTGAAGCTATCCGGATGGTAAGTCAAGTTGCGACCTATCAAGTTGGACAGAGAGATAATCGACAGGAAGTGGCTGATACTTCAAGGATCCGTGAGCTTTTAAGGATGAACCTTCCAAGCTTCACAGGTTCAAGTGTCACTGAGGATCCGAAAAACTTCATTGAGGAGCTGAAAAAGGTATTTGATGTGATGCATATTGCTGATGCGGAGAGGGTGGAACTAGCTGCATACCAAATGAAGGGTGTCGCTAGAATCTGGTTCGACCAATGGAAAAAGAATAGGGATGCGGATGCGCCAATAGTGAGTTGGGCTGTGTTTGAGAGTGCTCTCATGGGGCATTTCTTTCCCCGTGAGTTGCGAGAGGCAGCGATAAGAGAATTTCTCACCCTTAATTCAGAGTCTATGAGTGCTCATGAGTACAGTCTGAAGTTCACACAACTTTCCCGCTATGCTCCGGAGATGGTTGCTGACATGAGGAGCAGGATGAGTTTATTTGTTGATGGGTTGTCTCGTCAATCAAGCAAGGAAGGCAAGACAACTATGCTGATAGGGGATATGGACCTAGCAAGACTTATGATCGATGTACAACAAGTTGAGGAGGATAAGCTAAAGGATAGAGAAGAGTTTAAGAATAAGAGAGCTAAGACATCAGGGAACGAGTTCAGGCAGCAAAAGAGTAGTGCGAACTGGTCTTCCTTCAAACAGAAACAGAAGGGACCTGCCTCATCTTCTGCTAGTGCACCTACATCTAAGAGTAAATGTTAGTACAATAGTCAGAATTCCTAGAGTTTCAGAGCTAAACCTACCTAATCTCAAGGCAGTATTGCAGAAAGGGGTAGTAAGCGTCCTGCATGTACTAAGTGTGGTAGGAACCACTCATGGATGTGTCGTGATGGATCCACTGGTTGTTTCAAGTGTGGTCAGAACGGTCATTTTATGAGGGAGTGTCCTGAGAATAGGCAGAGTAATAGTAAAGAGGGTAATAAAGCCCAATCTTCTTCAGTTGCTTCACCAGACACAACTGCACCTAGAGGAGCTACTTCAGGTATTGGTGGAGGAACATACCCCTTGTATGCTATCAATAGCCGCCAAGAGCAAGAGGATTCACCAGATATTGTCACTGGTATGATCCAAGTCTTTGACTTTACTGTTTATGCTTTGCTAGACCCAGGAGCGAGTTTATCTTTTGTAACTCCTTATGGTGCTATGAATTTTGATGTTATTCCTCAGCAACTTAGTGAACCATTCAGTGTTTCTACACCTGTTGGTGATTCTATTCTAGCAGAAAAAGTTTATCGTGATTGTTCCGTTTCCATCAATCACAAGAGTACCAATCACAAGAGTACCATGGCTGATTTAGTTGAGAGTACCATGGTAGATTTTGATGTCATTCTAGGTATGTATTGACTTCATGCCTGTTATGCCTCAGTTGATTATAGAACTCGAGTTGTAAAGTTTTAGTTTCCAAATGAGCCAGTCTTAGAGTGGAAAAATAGTTCAGCAGTGCCTAAGGGTCATTTTATTCCTCACCTTAAGGAAAGGAAGTTAGTTTCTAAGGGGTGTGTCTATCACTTAGTCCGAGTTAATGACTCTAGTGTTGAGATACCTCATATTCAGTCAGTTTCAGTAGTAAGAGAGTTCCTAGAAGTCTTTCCAAATGATCTAACCAGAGTCCCCCCTGAGAGAGATATAGACTTCGGTATAGACCTTCTTCCAGATACTCGTCCTATATATATTCCGCCATATAGAATGGCACCAAAAAATTTGAAAGAGTTATAAGAGCAGTTGAAAGTAAGGGAATGTGATATTCCAAAGACAACATTCAGGACCCGTTAAGGTCATTATGAGTTTCTGGTCATATCGTTTGGTTTGACTAAGGCACCAGAAGCGTTCATGGACCTTATGAATAGAGTCTTCAAACCTTATTTAGATATGTTTGTTATAGTCTTTATTGATGACATACTAATCTATTCAAGGAATGAAGAAAATCATGCTAGCCATCTCATAGTAGTTCTTCAGACTTTGAAAGATAGGAAGTTATATGCCAAGTTCTCTAAGTGTGAGTTTTGGCTTGAGTCTGTGGCATTCTTGGGCCACATAGTTTTCGGTGATGGAATTAGAGTTGACACTCAGAAGATAGAGGCAGCACAGAACTGGCCTAGACCCACATCTCCAACGGATAATAGGAGTTTCTTGACTGGTTATTATAGAAGGTTTGTTGAGGGGTTCTCGTCTATTGCATCCCCTTTGACAAATTTGACTCAGAAGGCCGTGAAATTTCAATGGTCTGAAGCTTGTGAGAAAAGCTTTCAGGAATTGAAAAAGAGGTTAACTACTGCCCCAGTTTTGACTTTATCAGAATGTACTCAAGGTTTTGTGGTGTATTGTGATGCATCTAGAGTTGGATTGGGTTATATGTTAATGCAGAATGGCAAAGTTATAGCTTATGCCTCCAGACAGTTGAAAGTTCATGAGAAGAACTATCCAACACATGGATTAGAGTTGGTTGCCGTAGTATTTGCTTTGAAAAAATGACGTCATTATCTTTATGGTGTGCATGTGGATGTGTTCACCGATCATAAGAGCCTTCAGTATGTGTTTAGTTAGAAAGAGCTTAATCTCAGACAAATGAGGTGGCTAGAATTACTCAAGGGTTATGACATGAGTATTCTTTACCACCCAGGTAAGGCTAATGTTATTGCTGATACCTTAAGTAGGTTTTCTATGGGTAGTACCACCCATGTTGAGGAAGATAAGAAAGAGTTAGCTAAAGATGTGCATAGACTTGCATGATTATGAGTTCTACTAATGGATTCCACAGAAGGAGGAGTGGTGGTGATGAATGGGACTGAATCATCATTAGTGTCAGAAGTTAAAGGAAAGCACGACCAAGATCCTTTATTGCTTGAATTAAAGGCAAGTGTTCATAAGAAAAAGTGATGGCTTTTGAACAAGGGGGCGATAGTGTTTTGAGGTATCAAGGTGGATTGTGTGATTGGGTGTACTTGAAAGTTTCACCCATGAAGGGTGTTATGAGGTTTGGGTAAGAAGGGGAAGCTTAGCCCCCAGTATGTTGGTCCTTACAGAATTTCCAAAAGGATTGGCAAGGTAGCTTATGAATTGGAGTTATCACAAGAGTTAACAACGGTTCATTCGGTATTCCATGTCTCCATGTTGGAGGAGTGCATGGGAGATCCTTCACTTATCATACCAACAGAAGATATTGGTATCAATGATAGCTTGTCTTATGAGGAGATTCATGTTCAGATTCTAGATTGCCAAGTTCGCAAGTTGAGAACAAAAGAGGTAGCATCAGTCAAAGTTCTTTGGAGGAACCAATTTGTTGAGGAAACTACTTGGGAAGCTAAGGAAGATATGAAAAAATAGATATCCACATCTCTTTGAGTCCGGAGAAAATGCAGACCAAGGTACTAATTCTCTTCTTAGTACTCTTTAAATTATAAGTTAGCATGTTGTAATTGCTTTGCTTGTTGGGTGTTTGAACTTGATGTTACCACCCTTAGCCTAGTAAGAGTAATCTCATTCGAGGATGAATGTTTCCAAGGGGGAGATATTGTAACATCTCGCAATTTGAAATAGCTAGGAAGAAGCTAAGAATTGGAAATAGTCATTTTTGGAAATAATTGAAAATCTGGAAATTTGTTTAGGTTAGGGAAAGTGAGTTTTTGGTCAACTTCAAACGGCCATAACTCCTAGCTCAAGATGAGTTAGGTGTACTTCCAGATATGGTTGAAAACCACTTGGAATGATCTTTCCAACGCCGCCAAGTTTGCGCAATTCCGAGTTCGTATGAGTAAGTTATTCCCTTTGGAAGTTGGGATGTTGGATTAAGGAAATTCCAAATCCGGATTTTTGAAGGGTAGTTTGGTTTTTTCCTTACTCTTTTATTTTAATTCGTTTTTGGTAATTACTTTGGGGTCTAAACTGAACTTAGTCAGTTTACGCTTTGGGAAAAAAAAAGTTAGGGTTTTGAGAGAAGAGAAAAGAAGAGGAGAAAAGAGGAGAAAGGAGAAGAACGTTTAAGATTCGTCAAGATCGTCGAGTTTGGCTTGTGGATTTCGTCGGGGGTGATCCCTACAAGGTATGTGAGATCACAGAGCGTTGGGTTAATTCTCCCACGCGCCAATCATAATTTATTTCAGCGATTTTAAGTTCTTGAAAGCTTAGAAATTGAGTTCTAGAATGGGTTTGTTGAAGTTTCATTAGATTCTTGTTTCGTTGAATTCATTGAGGAGTTGTTTGATCCTAATATGTGATTTTAGGTTCGATTCTTAGTAGTATATGATGTACTTTGAATATTTCATTGATTCTAAGTGTTGGGTAAAAGAACCCACGGAGTTTAGAGCCGAAAAATGAAGAAGAGATTTTGTCGGACGAAATCCGACATCAGTGGCGTGTCACGGGGCTGGTTCCAGTTTTGGGAATTTTCGTTTCGCGTTTCGGAGCCATCACAGAGTCTTCTGCCTCAGAAGTCATTTTTGAAACTAAAAATTAAATATGTCTCCGCGTCGCGGACACTCTCAGATATTGATTTTTGGTCTTTTTCTCATGTTTAACTATATAAATTCATTCCTAAACATCATGAGATCTTTCGTATCACAAATCACGATCCTTGAATCCATAATTCAATTTAAGGATCAGTTAGGAGTCAAGTCAAGAGAAGTCAGAGTTAAGTTAAGAGAAGTTCATAAATTTTCTTTTTTTTAAAGTCTTTTACAAACGTTTTAACTTTGTTTTAAGACTTAAGTTTTGAGTTGAGTAAAGACTAAAGAGTAATGCTTGAAGTTCATTTCTTCAAAAGTATATGGGGACTATGTATTCCCAAAGAGTTTAAAATGTTTTTACATTTAAACAAGAAAGGAAAACTTTGATTTCCAAAGAGCCTTTGAGCTAGTTTTTCAGAAAAGAGTAAACCTTTCA
>NW_006239416.1:158015-172075 GCF_000226075.1 Solanum tuberosum | reverse complement strand
CATACTTTTTAGATGAATCCTCTTTGCATAGACTAGTAGATCCACTTAGTAATTTAGGTCATATACCCCTGGTAGGGTATAGGATGCGCTGGCAGCATGAGTGAGATCGATGTATCATCACAATAGCTCTTATGTGATGGTTGTCGGTTAGAGAAACTCCCACAATAGTACTTTGTATTTTTATATACATCAGTTTATTTGTATTTTTACATACATCTCAGAGTTATTTGTATCTTTGCATACACATAGAGTTGACATCAAGTTTTAACAATTTTTCTTTATATTGCACTTGTTTTAAACTACTTTATATTGAAATGAGTTGAGTTATGTTGAGTTGAGTGAGCCAGGTTAAGTTCTTCAGTTCCTTTCAGATTCTTTTCAAGCCTATGTTGTGTTTAGCATTCCAACTCGCATACTCGTACATTCAATGTACTGATGCCAGTTGGCCTGCATCGTATTATGATGCAGACGCAGTTAATTAGGATCGGTATCCAGTGCATCGTTGATCCAGTGAGCATTTCAGAGTCTGTTGGTGAGCCTCTTTTCATTCCGGAGGATCCCTTTTGTTTACTTTCAGTATTAGATAGTTCATTAGGATGTCGTGGGCCTGTTCCGACATCCATATCAGTTGTTTTAAAGGCTTCATAGATAGTCAGTCAAATGTTAGTTCATTCGTTATTGACTTATGATTATATTTGAGTTGTCATTTTGGCTAAGTTAAATATTTATTTTCAAAACATTATGAGTTCAGTTTGAGACAGTTAAGTTGTTTGGCATTTGAATTCCCTTCTTATTGCATATAGTCTTCCGCTGAGTAAGTAAGCCATCCCAAGGGTTCGCTTGGGGCCAGCAATGGTTCTCGAGTGCCAACCATGTCCTGGGTGTAAGCTCGGGGTATGACAAAACCAGTCCAACCTAATAGTTCACAATTTACATAGCACATAGTTCAATCACCTCACTTCAACAATTACAGATCAACAACACACAAGATTAAGTCACCAGTCACAAATTTCATAGAAAAGTACTCGTAAGTTTACAAATGATAAAGATGCACAATGCAATGAAATGCAATATCAAGTATAGTGATGCATGTCTGACCTAACGATACACACCCGCTGTCTCTTAGTCTGGGACCCATGTGGGACATATCTGTCCATGCATCTCTCGCGGCATGCGACACGACCTTCGATAATAAAATCTGCCGCGGCGTGCGACACATCCCTCGATAATTGAATCCGTCACAGCGTGCAACACGTTCGTCGAATCATAATATTTGTCGCGACGAGCGTCACGTCCCTCAAAATGGTACATCCTCTTTTATTTCTGAATTTTCCTCAATTCACATAACACTTGTCACAACCATGTCTTAGAACCAATGCAAATGACATGTTCACAGAAATAATGAGGAGATGACAATTTTCATAACAATGCACAATTCACAACAACACAATCATGGTACAACATCAACAATGAATCAATAAGCCTTTCAAACCATTCTCAACACATCACACACCAATAATTAATCACATTGCCTTTTATTACCGTTTTTTCATCATTAAAATTATTCAATATGGAAAAGTCAACACCTCACCAAGTCCCATAACTCCCTAACACATATACCACAAGGATATACACAATTCTATATACTTAACAAGGATTGAGAATCCACTTGCCTCAACCAATCGAGCAATTACTTCGGGACTCGAGTCTTCCTCTTTCATTGTACTTCCAAATCAATACAATCTATACAAATAAATAATCACAATAAAATTTCATAACTAACAACACCCATTACTATGTGTCCAATGTAGACTCAAAAACTCACTCAAATCTATAATCAAGTTCTTAATCTTGATGTCAATTAACATGTCAACTCTCATATTCTCCAAATTTCAATCCTAGGGTTAGGTCTTAATTCCTTCAAATATCATAAATATAATTGTATTCATATAATATAATACATCTAATATTTAATTATTTATCTCAATATATCAAAACTTGAATTTTAGTGTGATAATTATAAGGAGGATCCGGAAAAGAATTAAATATTACCAAAGAATACGATTTGTAAAATCATCAGTTCATTCACTAGGAACTACAAATTGCAGAATCACCACTTCCTCACTCTATAACTCTCTAAACACCTCAAACCATAATTACTACATCACCATGACCTTGTATACATTAACCCACCAAAAGTACATACCCACTATTGGTAAGAATTGATCTTAAACAATTTAAAAACTAATTTGTTACCACTAACAGATAGTAATAATAAAATAATAATAATGTAACATCTATGCAATCACCCAAATTTTCAACTATCTTAGGCTAATACTCTAACATGATAATTCTACCATTGTTGTCATACCATTACTGCCAATGGATGGCGTATTTTATTGCCTCCAATATGATAAATTATCACCATTTCTTGTTGACCAAATATAATTTAAAAAGGAATCATCAAATTTTAAACAATTACCTGAAAGCTTTGACAAGTGATGACTTTCGTTTCGGCTCTCAATTGCCTGCTTTTGTTAAGCGATGTGATTTTATTTTTTGTTTCTCCTCAATTATAATTTAAAAACTGTTAAACCTTTTTAACTTATCTCAACATATGGGCCAAGTGGTATAGGGTATTAAATAAAGGGAAAATTACGCGGTTAAGCACACTTATACTACTTAATTACTCATCATAGCTATAGTTTGCTATAATTACCACTCACGATTAACATTATACATTAATTACGCGGGCTGACTTCGAGTTTGTATAATTTGTCACGTTTGTATATGTATAATACGCCAGAATATACAAATACATATGTATAATATACAATTATCTAACCTATATACATATACAATTCACCTCTCTCCCACTCTCTGCCCTCTCTCGCTCGCCTCTCTCCTCCCTCTCCCAATCTCGCTCACCTCTTTCCTCCCTCTCCCAATCTCGCTTGCCATATATACAAATACATATGTATAATATACAATTATCTAACCTATATACATATACAATTCACCTCTCTCCCACCCTCTTTCCTCTCTCGCTCGCCTCTCTCCTCCCTCTCCCAATCTCGCTCTCTCCTCCCTCTCCCAATCTCACTTGATATATATACAAATACATATGTATAATATACAATTATCTAACCTATATACATATACAATTCACCTTTCTCCCACTATTTGTCCCCTCTCTCTCGCCTCTCTCCTCTCTCATCTCTCTCCCAGACTCGCTCGCCTCTCTCCTCCATATAACATGTAGCTACAAATTGTAATTATAAAACTATAGCTATGGAGAGTAATTAGGCTATTTTTGAGTGGCTATATGTGAAAGTTCCCCTTAAATAAATTATGGACTTGGCCCATTAACCACTTATTAAAATTAATTATTAAAAATTTACCCACTAATTAATTAACTGTAGCTAAACGAGTAGCTCAAAATTTTCAAAAACCCTTCACCGGCTAAATATAAATGACTCAAAGCAACTATCGAAAATGGGGTAAAATGGTAATTTTGATGAACATTTTCAAAAATAACCTTCTAGGTCATTACATTATCCAGTACTAAAAACCATGTCCGTCCTCAAACATAATGTAACGACTTGTCCCCATCGTTATGGAAAAGCCAATGGGGAAGGAATTTAGGAGTTTTCTGAGTAGTAACTTGGAAATTTCTAGCCTAGGCCAAACTTGAACGAAGTATGAGTCAGGTAAGGTCTAGGGAAATCCATTAATGGATGGGGGACAAGTTATGAGTTTGATAACGTGAGTGGATAGCCAAGACGTTCAGGAGCCTGCACGAGTTTACGGAATCGAATTCGGGTGAATAGAACTCCCGAAACTGATCTTGGTGTGAAAGGGTAGTTTAAGAACGTCTAGGTTTGAAGGTGTGTTGTGAAATGTGAGCTTGAAACTCAAATTCTAATTTTCAGTCTTCGTGCAAGACTCTGGGAGGGATTTATCCCGCCAGGGGAGGCCGCTGTAGCGGGATGGGGCCCGCCATAGAAGGTCAGTTGGGAGTTAAATCTGGAAAAAACCCAAAAAACGTTATTTTCTGCAAAACTTCGTTCTTAATAGCTAAGGGACGACCCAGGGAAGTTTCTTATCACATCCCACAAATTCTCACGCTAAAGGTAAGTTAATTACTCCCCTAATTTGTATTTCGATTCTTAGAATTTAGAATCCTTGTAAATTATCTTTAGGGGAGGGTTTCAGCCTGAAGTTAATGGTGGGAAAATCCCTAGTTGAACATTAGGATCATGGGTTTGGCCTTGGGTTGATATTTTGATATAATCCGGGTAAATTAGACCTTCTTTATTGATTCTTGCATTAATTACTTGTTTTAGACCAAGAATAAGTTGAAAGACTCTAGAAGGGGAAGGCTCAAGTGTCTTAGGAGTATTCAGGCTTGGTTTCGAGGTTGGTGATGGTTTGATTTCCTATTGTGTGAAATATGCCGGTTAATTGCTTCATTGTATGCGTTCATGTATGTGAATAGGGAATGTGAATCAAATCTAATGAAATGATTATGTGTTAAAAATTACATGTCATGAACCTATTACTTGATTGTATGACTATGAGTACTGTTCATTATGGGTATGATTGTGATTGCGGTTGTGCTGACTGGATCAGGTGTCACATTCTGACACATATATTGGATCGGGTGTCACATTCCGACACATATATTGGACTGGGTGTCACGTTCCGACACATTAACAGTTTGGGTGTGGGTTCCATGAGAGGACCACTCGTGATTATTACGTTCATATCTACCTGTCATTGATATTGGGAAATTGTATGTTGCTCCTAAACGATAACTGAATTATGCGTTCTGTATATGTGTGTTTACCGTGTTGTAATTTCTTGCGTATATTTCGCTCACTAGAGTAACCACGTGATCCTACCAGTACACCGTGATTTTGTGTATTGATACTGCAATTTCTCTTTCTTTGTTGAGTACAAAGCTTTTTCAGGTAGCTATTGATAGACCTCAGTTAGGAGATCATTGACCGAGACCACATTCAAGGGTGAACTAGTTCTTTCAGGCTGCCATAGATCCATAATTAATTTAGTCCATTCTTTTAGGACTCAGACTATATGTTTAGACTTGTTTATGTTTAGTTTTCAGGGTTGCACCCCTTTTCTTAGACTTGTTGATTAGTAGAGTTTTGGTACAATGACTTTCAGTTCTAGGGGTTTAATTTCCATGATAGTTGTTTGTTAGACTTCCGGAGTTTATGGGAACTCCTTATTGAATTCGTTATTCATACCTGCTTCCGTATCTTTAAATGGTTTAGTTTCTTTCAGTTTCTTAGTCGGGTTGTAGTAGTGGTTCTCCCACCGGAGGGTTAGTGTGGGTGCCACTCACGGCGGTCTGGGTCGTGACAAAGTTGGTATCAAAGCCCTAGGTTTGTTGCTTTTAGTGTACCAAAACGAGTCTAGTAGAGTCTTGCGGAATGGTACAGAAACGTCTGTACTTTTATTTGAGAGGCTATTGGACTTTAGGAAAACTTGTTTCTTTCGTGCTATTACTTGAATCCAATTGGTATCTAGGTGATACAAATTGGTATCTTTCCTCCTTCACTCTATGGTCAGAACTAGAGTAACAGAAGTGGTAACACCAACACTAGCAAGAGAGGATGCATCCTTCCAAATAAGCATGTTTCCCCGATTCAATGTGGGCATGTAAAGACTAGTGACCAACATGATCTTTTTGTTAAGTTCTTAAAGTTGAAATCCCCATTATTCGTGGGTACTGAATCTGAAGATGCTTATGATTTCCTTGTTAATTGTCATGATTTGCTTCATAAGATGGATACGGTAGAGCGATTTGGTGTTGAATTTATAATATACCAGTTCAAGGGAGATACCAAAATGTGGTGGTTGTCTCATGTTGAGTTCCGACTAGTAAATGCACTACTCATAACTTGGGAAACATTTTATAACTTTCTTTATGGAGAAGTATATACCCTGAACGTTGAGGGATAGGATGAGAGATGATTTCCTAAATATAGAGCAACATAATATATTTGTTGCAGCCTATAAGACCAAAATTTGTGTTTTATCCAAATATGGTACTCCACTTTGCTTCAGTCTAAAAGAGCAAATTCATCGCTTTGTGAAAGGATTAAGGTCAAATTTGCATATTCAAGCTTATAGGTGGCTGCTTCAGCAAAATCTGCAAAATCTGCAAAATCTTTTCAGGAAGTGGTTGATTTTGTGACAGAGGTAGAAGAGGGTGAAGTCAGAAGACTATGCCAAGGTGACAATATTCAAGATATTTTGTAAGGGACGGCTAGATAATGAACACCATTACTTTGGAAAATGCATTTAGTATTGTTGTCATAACATGTTACGACAATTGAATTTAGAATTTCTACTACGATTTTCTAGATTGAGTGTATATCAAAGAGGGTCATGATATGACTACTATAATAGTAGTGATGCTTACTTGGTTAAGTTATTAAGTGTGTTACAATTGTGGAGAACCTAGACATATGAAGAGAGATTGTCCCCATTCGCGCAAGTTTGACCCCGTACAACAGCAGACCAGAGTAGTGGTACCAGCGGGTAGTGGTAGTAATGGCAGAGGATGCCCACAAGGTGGGCGAGGAAGAAATCAGTGAGGCCGTGGAGGCCGGAAAAATGGTAATACATGTAGTGGAGCAGTGCCGCCAGGCAAGGAGGTTGCCTATCAAGATGATATGGCTCAGTGTTATACCTTTTCGAGTAAGACCAAGGCTGAGGCGTCTGATGCAGTGATCACATGTATTATTTTTGTCTTTGACCGGAGGGCTACTGTTTTGTTTGATCCAAATTCTACTAATTCATATGTGTCAATTTAGTTTACCTTGGGATTTGATGCAGTTTGTGATGTGCTTGATGCCCCAATTTATGTTTCTACCCTAGTTAAAGAGTCTGTCATAGTCACCCATGTCTATCGTGCTTGTTCTGTCCTATTTATGGGTTTGCAGACTTGGGCTGATTTGGTTATTCTGGATATGCCTGACTTTGATATAATCTTAGGCATGACTTGGTTGTCCCCCTATTATGTTGTGCTTAATTGTAATGCTAAGTCTTTGACTCTAGAGATCCCGAGTAGGGAAAAGTTTGAGTGAGAAGTAGTGTACAAGCCTAAGCTAGCTAACTTCATATCTTTCGTTCGGGCTAGGAAACTACTGGGGCAGGGGTATTGGGAATATTTAGATCATATTCGGGATGTTGATGTTGAGTCTCCCTCTATTGAGTCTTTTCCCGTAGTGTCTGAATTGAATGAAATGTTTCCTACCGATTTGCTTGGTATGCCTCCGGATAGGGATATAGATTTCTGCATTGAGTTGGAATCGGGCACTCGCCCCATCTCCATTCCTCTTTATCGCATGGCTCCAACAGAATTAAGAGAGATAAAGCTCAAATCTAGGAGCTTCTTGATAAAGGCTTTATCCGTCCTAGTGCTTCCCCTCGGTGTACTCTTGTCTTTTTTGTTAAGAAGAAAGATGGTAGTGTGAGGATGTGCATAGACTATCGACAATTGAATAGGGTCACCTTTCGAAATAAGTATCTGTTGCCTCAGATAGATGACCTATTTGACCAGCTGCATGGTGCATCAGTGTTCTCTAAAATTGACCTAAGATCTGGTTACCATCAGTTAAAGATTAGGCCTGAGGATGTACCCAAAACGACATGCAGGACCCGCTATGGGAACGATGAATTTTTAGTGATCTCGTTTGGGTTGAATAATGCACCTGCAACCTTCATGAGTTTGATGAATGGTGTGTTCAAACCATTCTTGGATTCGTTTGTTATCGTCTTTATTGATGACATTTTGGTTTATTCGAAGAGTAAAGAAGAACATGCCGACGATATTCGTGTTGTTTTGGGTATCCTTGGAAAACCAAAGTTGTATGCAAAATTTTCCAAGTGTGAGTTCAGGTTGACTTTAGTTGCCTTTTTGGGGCATGTGGTTTCAAATGAAGGGGTAATGGTAGATCTCCAAAAGATCGAAGCAGTCAAGAACTGGGTCCAACCTATCTCTGTGACTGAAGTTAGGAGTTTCGTGGGGCTCGCCAACTACTATCGACGGTTTGTGAAAAAAATTGCTTCTATCGCCACACATTTGAGAAGGCTGACTAAAAAGGAGGTGCCTTTCGAGTGGATTGACAGATGTGAAGACAGCTTCAAAAAGCTCAAGACTCTTCTGATCACAACACATATTCGGACACTGCCGGTGGAAGGTAAAGATTTCATTATTTATTGTAATGTTTCACATTCGGGCTTGGATGTTGTGTTGATGCAGGAGAGAAATGTCATAGCTTATGCATCGCGATAGCTGAAGGTGCATCAGAGGAACTACCCGACGCATGACTTGGAGTTGGTAGCAGTAGTGTTTGTCCTCAAGATATGACGACATTACCTTTATGGTGTCAAGTTTGAGGTAGTTACTGATCATCGTAGTCTACAACATGCATTCACTCAAAAGGACCTGAACCTGAGACAACGGAGGTGGATGGAGTTACTCAAGGACTATCATCTACTATCATTCGGGTAAGACTAATGTGGTGGCAGACTCACTAAGACGGAAGACGGTGTGTATGGGTAGTCTAGCTAGCTTGGGTGTGTCCAAGCGACCTTTGACCAATGATATTCAAACCTTGGAGTCTAAGTTCATGCAGTTGGACATCTTAAAGAAAGGTGGGGTATTAGCCAACATTGAAGTGAGACCCACATTCATTGAGGAGATCAAGGCCAAGCAGTTTGAGGATGAAAGTTTGAATGAGCTCAGAAAGAACATAGTGTCTGGCAAGGCACAAGATGCGGCTTTTGATGCGGGTGGTGTGCTCAGTTTTAAGGGGAGAATTTGTGTTCCCCGAGTGGATGACTTGATTCAGAAGATGTTGATAGAATCTCATGGTTTGCGGTATTCCATTCATTCGGGTATGACCAAGATGTACCGAGATTTGAAATGACTTTATTGGTGGCCTAGCATGAAGAAAGACATAGTTGAGTTTATGGCTAAGTTCCAAAACTGTCAACATGTAAAGTATGAGCATCAAAGGCCTGCAGGTTTGCTTCAACAAATGCCAATCCCTGAATGGAAGTGAGAAAGAATAGCTATGGATTTCGTGGTTGGCCTTCCTAAGACCTTGGAGAAGTTTGACTCCATTTGGGGTGGTGGTTGACAGACTGACTAAGTCATCCCACTTCATTCCAGTCAGCGTAACTATAATGCTCAACAGTTGGCTAAGGTCTATGTGAAGGAGATAGCGAGGCTGTATGGGGTTCCCCTTTCCATAATCTCGGACCATATTACGCAGTTCACATCCAAGTTTTGGGGAAAATTGAATAAGGATTTGGGCACTCAATTCACTTTTAGCAAAACCTTCCAACCACAGACGGACGGACAGTCAGAGAGAACTATTCAAGTGTTAGAGGACATGTTGAGGGCATGTGTGATTGACTTTGGAGGGCATTGGGATAAGTTCTTACCTCTGTATAAGTTCTCCTATAATAGCAGTTATCACTCCAGCATTGACATGGCACCCTTCGAGGCAATTTATGGGAGGGGATATAGATCACCCATAGGGTGGTTTGAGGCTGGAGATGTGAAATCTTTGGGGGTTGATTTGGTGAAAGATGCTCAGGATAAGGTAAGAAGCATCCAAGCTAATCTTACAGCAACCCATAGTCGACAAAAAAAGTATGCGGACCGTAAGGTAAGAGACATGACATTTCAAGCTGGTGAGCAAGTTTTTCTAAAAGTGTTACCCATAAAGGGGGTGATGAGATTCGGCGAGAAGGGAAAGCTTAGTCCTAGGTACATTAGGCCATTTGAGATTCTAGACTGTGTAGGGTCAGTGCCTTATAGGTTGGCTTTATCTCCTAGCCTATCTGGAATCCATCCAGTGTTCCATGTGTTCATGTTGAAGAAGTACCATGGGGACGAAGATTACATCATAAAGTGGGACTCAGTTTAGTTAGATAAAGACCTTCAGTATGAGGAGGATCCACTTGAAATTCTTGATCGCAATGTCTGAAAGCTGAGGACCAAGGAGATAAAGTCCGTGAAAGTTCAATGGAAGCATCGTCCAATTAAAGAAGCTACTTGGGAAACCGATAAGGACATGCAAGACAAGTATCCCAACTATTCGACGATTCAGGTACTACTTTACTCTTGCCTTAGCCATTTCTCCTAGTTTATCACTCGGGGATGAGTGGTGGGTAAATTAGTATCTACTGTAACGACCTGTCCTCTTCGTTATAGAAAGGCCAATGGGGAAATAATTTGGTCCAGAAAACTTCTGAGTAGTAACTTGGAAATTTCTAACCTAGGCCAAACTTGGATGAAATCTGAGTCAGGTGAGGTCTAGGGAAATCCGGTAATGGATGGGGGATCTAATTATGAGTTTGATCATGTGAGTGGATAGTCAAGACGTTAAGGAGCCTGTACGGCTTTACAGAATCGAATTCGGGTGATTAGAACTCCCAAAACTGATCTTAGAGTGAAAGGGTAGTTTTAGAACGTCCAGGTTTGAAGGTGTGTTGTGAAATAGGAGCTTGGAACTCAAATTTAGAGTTTCTATCTCCATGAAAGCCGCTGGTGGGATTAATCCTGCCACGGTGAGGCCATTGTAG
Source organism: Solanum tuberosum (assembly GCF_000226075.1). NCBI lineage: Eukaryota > Viridiplantae > Streptophyta > Magnoliopsida > Solanales > Solanaceae > Solanum > Solanum tuberosum. Next base: position 161,443 of record NW_006239416.1, on the reverse strand, counting down.
CGGGATGGGGCCTGCTGTGGCGCGCTAGTCGCGACTTAAATCAGGAAAAATACCCCAAAAATATTATTTTCTACAAAACTTCATTCTTAAGAGCTAAGGGACGACCTAGGGCAACTTCTTATCAGATTCCCACGAATTCTCGCGCTAAAGTTAAGTTAATTACTCCCCTAATTCGTATTTCGATTTTTAGAACTTAGAATCTTTGTAAATTATCGTTGGGGGGACGGTTTTGGCCTGAAGTTAATGGTGGGAAAAGCCCTAGTTGAACATTAGGATCATTGGTTTGGCCTTGGGTTGATATTTTGATATAATTCGGGTAAATTAGGCCTTGTTTATTGATCCTTGCATTAATTACTTGATTTAGACCAAGAACATGCTAAAAGATTCTAGAAGGGGAAGGCTCAAGTGTCTTAGGAGTATTCAAGCTTGGTTTCGAGGTAGGTGATGGTTCGATTTCCTGTTGTGTGATATATGCCGGTTAATTGCTTCATTGTATGCGTGCATGTATGTGAATAGAGAATGTGAATCAAATCTAATGAAATGATTATGTGTGAACAATTACACACCATGAACCTATTACTTAATTGTATGACTATGAGTACTGTTCAGTATGGGTGTGATTGTGACTGTGGTTGTGCTGACTGGATCAGGTGTCACGTTCTGACACATATATTGGATCAGGTGTCACGTTCTGACACATATATTGGATCAGGTGTCACGTTCTGACACATATATTGGATTGGGTGTCACATTCCGACACATGTATATTGGATCGAGTGTCACGTTCCGACACACTAACAGTTTAGGTGTGGATTCCATGAGAGGACTACTTGTGATTATTATGTTCATATCTACCTGTCATTGGTATTGGGAAATTTTATGTTGCTCCTAAATGATAACTAAATTATGCATTCCGTATGTATATGTTTACCCTGATGTAATTTTTTGTGTATATTTTGCTCACTAGAGTAGCTGAGTGATCCTACCAGTACACCGTGGTTTCGTGTACTGATACTGCAATTGCTCTTTCTTTGTTGAGTACAGCGCATCTTCAGGCAGCTATTGACAGACCTTAGTTAGGAGATCATTGACCGAGACCAAATTCAAGGGTGAACCAGTTCTTTCAGGCTGCCATGGATCCATCATTAGTTTAGTCCATTCTTTTCGAACTCAAACTATATGTTTAGACTTGTTTATGTTTAGTTTTCGGGGTCACACCCCCTTTTCTTAGACTTGTTGATTAGTTGAGTTTTGGTACAATGACTTTCAATTCTAGGAGTTGAATTTTCGCGATAGTTGTTTGTTAGACTTTCGAAGTTTATGGGAACTCCTTATTGAATTCGTCATTTAAATCCGCTTTCGTATCTTTAAATAGTTTAGTTTCTTTAAATTGCTTAGTCGGGTTGTAGTAGTGGTTCTCCCACCGAAGGATTAATGTGGGTGCCAATCATGGCGGTCTGGGTCGTGACACATAAGGAAGAAAAAGGAAGGATGGATATGATCTTCCAGAGTCGGTGTTCATCTCTCCAAGTGTGCTCCTCCTTAAGACCATTCTATCAAGATCAACTTCTAAGAACTGAACTTTCAAATCAAATTTTGGCAGATCTGCAAATCAGGAGTGATTACCAAGCCACATACTAAATCATGAACCCAATCTGAACCAAAACCCTTCGGACCATGACACAATCATCAAGATGATTTTTTCCTCACATAATCACGATAACATTCGAAAGCAATACCGTCTACAAGTAGAAGTGAACCTGAACCAATCACCCCACACTCATAATGCACAAATCATCACAGATCTTATCAAGATGCCTCACTCACAACCAAATCATTCCATGGGCTTGAGCTATATCAATATGATCTTTACACATCGGGTACTCATCATATGAGGATCAAACCTATCTAACTCAAATAAGGACATAATTGAGTAACCACCCAACAAACGATACACCTAAGAATACAAAACCTCTAAAAACACTATCGAAATGCTAGATCAATAGTTGTGATTGTAGACAACCCTTAAGAATGACAAAACTAGACCCAATGACCCTCACATTCAATCACACATAGCCGTAACGTGACCTTGACAACAAGATGAATATTAAGACTATCAGACAATTATAACTACTAATGGTAGTTCTTTTATTAGTTCTCATAAGCAAGGTTGTGCATGTAGAACCGTTGGTATACTTCAACTATCCAAAACAAAACTAAATCTGCCATAACTGAAATGACCAAGTCTACCCAAGGATGTCACCCTACCAACAAGACAATCACATTTCAAAAATAGCCTTCTAGGTCATTACAAAAATACATACTTTCAAGGCTCCCTCCGTCCTTTTTATATGTCACATTTTTAGATATCACTTGCATTAAGAAACTAAGTAAGTTTGCAATTCTGCCCTTATCTAAATTTTTTTGAAGTCAACTTTTCAATAAATGATAAATAAATCCATCTTTTATTTTTAATTTGTTTGTTTGAGATTTCTTTTTCAAAATCAAATTTTATAGAGTAATGCTATAGTGAGAGTAATTAATCAATGTATGATGTAATTACCATGAACATTAATTACATACTTATTAGTTTTCCTAGGTTGGTAAAATATCTATTTTCAAGACTAATTAACTATCAATGGTATAATAGGAAGAATATTGTAATTTATGCATTGATTTTATGAAATAACAAGTATTATGAACCAACTATTTATAGTAATGATGACATATAAAAAGGAACGGAGGGAGTAACTCTCAAGGGAAAACAAGAAGAATAATGTCATTTATGCATTAGCTATGGATAACGAGAAACTAAGGAAGAAACATACTAGTAGAAAGTTAAGAAAAATAAAAAGAAAATTAAAGAAATTATATCCGGAATATATAAAACTCAATATCACAAAAACTGATAACGACAAATTAGATCAATTAATAGATAATATATCTAAAATAGAATATAAATATATTCAATACTTAAAGAAACAATGAATAACGAGAATGAAGAATATAGACAAAAACTTAACGAAATAATTATAGCAAAAAGACAAGAATTGAGACATAGGCAAAATAGACTTAATAGTAATATATTTGCAGGAATTTGTAAAAAATCTATAACAGCACAGAGGAAAACTATTTTATATCTACAAATACAAATAGAAAGCTTAGAATATACACTACAACACAATTTATAAATGAATAAAGAAGAATACGCAATAGATGAAAAAACATATGAAAACTATGACGGATTAAAAATAAAGATAATATTTTCTAATCTAGGAAGAAGATATAAGAAAATAGGTGATAATCTAAGTTTAATGTTAGAAAAAGAAACGGTAAAACATAGATAATACAAAGAATTTAGAAGTAAATACAGAAGACGTAGACATGGACGAAAAACCTAGCACATCAGGAGTAAAAAACCCAAAAAA
>NW_006239416.1:151948-152165 GCF_000226075.1 Solanum tuberosum | reverse complement strand
TACATATATGCATGACGAAATGGTAAAAAGCTATAAAACTTTAATCTTATATATACTTAACGGTATAGAGATAATTGAATTAAGAAGAATCATATGGGAAAAAATATTTGATGACTACAAGTCAGTAGATATATTAAATCAAGAATGGTATGAAATAAATTTACAAGATCTATATTTAGATAATGAAAGAATAGAATGGTACGATTTAGAAATAAAT
>NW_006239416.1:142502-151874 GCF_000226075.1 Solanum tuberosum | reverse complement strand
TAAAATGAATTACGAATATTTACAATATTGGATAGAAGCTATGGAAGATATAAAATTATTAGAACAATTAATGGCGGAAAATTTATATATGTATCAAAGAACCCAAGATATGTTATATCTAGAGTATATCATAAATAATATTAAAGAAATATTCAGATTAAAACAACTATCGGAAGAATACTACAATAAATATTATTACATATTACCATGAATTTAGCACTACCAAAAAATAATATTAAAGAGATATCAAGATTAAGACACTTAACAAAAAATATTATAATAAAAATGGTTAAAACAAATTACTCACCTACCACACTACCACCCACCACACTACCACTTATATGAATCTCTCAACTACCAGTTCCGCACCGAAAAATGGTACTCCCTCCGTCCACTTTTATTTGTCATGTTGCACTTTTCGAAAGTTAATTTGACTAATTTTCAAAGTTAAATTAAATTACATTAATTCGATATTCTAAACAAAAAAATTAGATATTCAAAAACTATACAAAAAGTACTATAAATTGCAATTTTTCGCATATCAATATGATGAAAAATTACATTGTAAAATGTTAGACAAAGTTTTTATAGTCTGACTCTAAAAAAGGAAATTATAACAATTAAAAATGGACGAAGATAGTATTAAGGAACAACTATTTTTACTAAGGAGACATGTAAATAGAAACAAATGGAATATTTATGATTTCACTAAGGACAAGAGTGAAAAGTATGATCTAAATTATGTCCTTAAATGTTTTTCTTAATAAGTGTGCATTGCTTCATAAATTCAATTAATATGAAATATAAGAAGTAACAAACACACATTTAACTGCCTCTTTGCTGAATTAACTTCACATTTCTATCCTTTATATGAGTCACCACAAGTTGCTGTAACTTTTTAATTATTTGATTGTCCAAATTATATTTATTGATGTACTTTCACCACTTTTCGTCAGGATCCAGTATTAAAATGAACACTTTTTGAGCATAATATATTAAAACAGATCATGTCTAAACATATGCATCAAAATAGATATCTCACCTAAAAATGAGCAAGTTGTTTACGACGTTTTCTCCAAATATAAAAAAAAAACAAAAAACAAAGGGATTTGCCCAAAAATAGGCGAATTACAATTTAGTTTTATTATTTTGGTTGGCTTTTTATATATTCATGTAAATTATTGCAGAATTCTTAGAAATATTCACGTGAATAGAATCTCTCCTTGCTGATTTTTTTCCAGATTTTTGAAAGTGTTAATCTTCAATGTTTAGTCACATCTAATTTGATTAAAAGTGATAATTTTTCTTAATAATAAGTATATGTTGACATTTACTTCACATCCTTTCATTCATATTTTATATTCTTCTACTAAATGAAAATTGATATTCATGTCTCAATTCGGAAGGTTTTTATATTCAATTGAACTATTCCCTTATACAGTCCTTCCGAATTGTTGAAACATGATTATGAATTTTCAAAATATTATATTAGTAAATGAATATAAAAGATTGAAGGAGAGTATGTGAAATGAACAACAACAAATATTTATTATTGAAAACATTTATCATTTTAAATCAAATTAGATGTGACAAAACATGTAGATTAACACTCGCAAGAATCTAAAAAAGTCAGCAAGAAGAGATTACATTCACGTGAATATTTTTAAGAAATCTACAAGAATTCACGTGAATATATAAAAAGCTAACCAAAATAGCAACTATAGTTTGTCCCAAAGACAAACCTAGGATTTGAAGATGAAGGGTGCACCACTAATGACTAATATGCATTAGTTAAAACATGTCACCCAAAGACGATTCGTATGATAATTTTAACAAACATGAAAATATATCACAGAAAAAACGAAAAAAGCAAAAAAAATAGCTAATGGGATTCAGACCCAGCCTCCTTGCCTTAGAGGTTTACAATATTTAAACCAACACTTAATCAATAATCAGTTTTTTGCGCCTTTGAGTGCCTAATAAAATATATATCATATCTCAACGTATATATATATACATATATAAATAATTCTTTTGCACCCGTAAGGATACTTGTAGGTTCGCCTCTGGTTCGTCCATTTTTAGGCGAATTCATGAAATTTTTTATTTTTTATTTTGTTTTTGGAAAAGATAGACGTTAACGATATAAGAGACAGTTTATCCCATTTTGAATGAAATGTCAATTTTAGTGCATGATTTAGACATGATCCATTTTGATAGGTTATATTTAAAAAGTGTCTGTTTTAGTGCCAAAATCTCATATAAGTGTAACACCTTGGGTTTCAAAAAGAACTAAAAAGAGGTTTGTACTAGGGGTGTACATGGTCGGGTTGATTCGGGTTTTTCAAATATCAAACTAAATCATTTGTGTCAGATTTTTTAATTTATAAACCAAACCAAACCAATAAAACTAGGGTTTTTCAACCTCGGGTTTTTTTGGATTTTTTTGGGTTTTTCAAATTTTTGGATTTTTTCGGGTTTTCCCAGTAAAGTATTCATACAAACATATAATTTACTTGTACTTCAAATATTTCTTTAGTCCTACCAAAATACAACTATCTAAGGTGTTTCTTAAGAAAATAACACAAAATATGATATGATTAATGACACTAAAATATCCAACAAAAAATAATAATAATGAAATTGCGTTAAACAAATATTATAAATTAACAGGTCATAATGAAAATGATCATAATTTAAAAGTACTAAATCATGGTAAAATAAATTTAATAAGTATTAGTTACATGACTTAATATTAAAGGAAATTAAAATTAGATTATGTATTTTAATTGTCTAAACCAATGTAAAACTAAAGAATAAATATTCAATATTATTGACATTCTTAGTGTTGATTTATTATTCTTATTCTTATTCTTATTATTATTATTATTATTATTATTATATTTTGTAGCGGTTTACCTCAGCAAGATAGGAATATTGCAAAAAGCTATGGACTAGATAATTATTTTGGTCAGTCCTCACACTTTGAAATGACGGAAAATGTTGGGACATCCTCAAATTTTCATGTCTCGCCTACTTTTGATGAAGATGATTATCGGTATGTCCAACACTTGATTTTTAATTTAAGTTAGTTAATTGCATGAGACAAATATTTATACTCTTTTACATATATAGGGAAACTATCACACAAGATGAGCCCATTGATTCTGTGAATATCGATGATCGTGATCTTTCAAATTACGACTCACCTTCAGCTAGTGATAGTGATGACTTGTCTAATGCTGAGGAATCAGGAGATAATGTTCCATTTGAGGCATCATCTAGTGATGATGATTTTTTTATGCCAAATCAGTCGCCAAGATCAATATCCATGAGTCCGTTTCATAATCATGAAATTCCTTATCTTGATCATCTCCAACATGGTCCAAATATGTTTGGTGATACACATGATGAATATACATCACAACATACGTGGCGTGAACCAGAAGATTGCATGAATGGTGTTATTTATATAGAAAAAGGCATGTTATTCAATTCAAAGAAGCAATTGCAAAGAGAAATTAAGCTTCTACATTTAAAGATATCGAGAAAGTACTTTGCTATTAAATCGACAAAGAAATCACGGCGACTTGCTTGCAGGCGTGTAGAACAAGAATGTCGATTTAGGATGACTTCTTTTAATGATAAACATACTAACATGTGGAAAGTTGGAAGATACATTAAAGAACATACATGTGATATGGGTACGTGCCGCGATGGACATTTCAACTTGGATGTTGAGATGATTGCTAGCATCCTCCGTGTTGATATAGAAAATATGCCAAGGTACTATTTTATCCTTAGATGATTTTTCTTTAATAAGAAAATATTCATTTTTTTATTTGGTAATTAATATTATTTTTACTTTTTCAGGTTTCCCATCAAAGACTGTTAAACAGCCGTTCTTAAAGCATATGTCATTTCGATAAGCAAAAGAAAAACCTATCTTGATTGCAAGCGTGCTTTTGAAAAAGTATATGGTACTTGGGAGGGTTCTTTTGCCGAGTTGCTGAGGTTCATGGAAGCTTTGAAACACTTCAATCCTGGAACAATAGTTGAATGGAAAACAGAGCGGTGTGTCGATGTCATTGAAGATGTATTCAACTATGTGTTCTAGACTTGCAAACCATGCATTGATGGGTTTGTGTTTTGTCGTCCTGTTATATCGATTCGATGGTAACACATGTCTATGGAAAATATGATATCAAGTTGTTGATTGCGATTGGAAAATATGATATCAAGTTATTTAAATATTTTAAAAAATTGAATATAGAAAAAATATTCTTGTACGGTGTAATGTTAAAGATTATTTGTATTTGAATGTATTTTAAATCTTTAGTAAGGTTACCTGAAGGAGAGGAATAAATCCGCAAATGTCAATCGCATTATTGATAGATGCCCGACAAGTGCATAGTACAAGTAGGCAACACTGCACTGCCCCAACTGTACTTACCTACGTCGTGGATGGGATATAGGAACGCCAAGTATTGTAAGCTAATAAGGTTCTCGACATGTTCGGAAAAAAGATGTCCCCCAATATAACAAGCATGTAAAGTCTAGTAATCTTCTCAACCCACTCCACTGGAGTAGCATCTCGTATCGGATCTACTTGTAACTGATCTCACAAGTAGCCGGTAATGCTATGTATCCTCACCTGACTTGCCGATATCCATATCAGTAGGTGCTATGGTGCATCCTGAGTGTCTCTAATAAAGTACGCCATGGACAAATCCTCCGTGCAGCATCCTGCATGTACACAACATCACCATTGAAGAGCAAACCAAACAAGACCTACATATCCTACAATGTAATCGTGACCTCACGAAAAGGTAAGTGGAAGCAATGAGTCTCTGGCCTCCAACGCTCAACCATAGTTGTAACAAGGGCACGGTCATACAGCATCCTGCCCACACAAACTATATCATACAGTCCGGACCTACGTAAGATCTTCTCAACACGTCTATGAGGTCGATGCATACGAAATAAATTCCAGGTATCATGTGAACCGCCCTCATAAGGCTACTAAATGATATCTCACATTTCCATAACAATTTTGATTTATGCTCATGCTGAGAGAGAAGAAGTGTACGATCAATCGGTCCAGGATTCACAACACGCTCCATTATATACTGTAAAAAAAATCTATTAATTCGTTTAGTATAATTATATCTTGACAAATTAAATCGTGAACTATCTTCAAACAAATAATTGTACGAGAGTTAAAGAATCTCTAACTTCAGCAAGTCAATTCAATATGTTATTTGTCGAGTCAACCACAAGAAAATAAAATAGAATAAAAAGAACCAAAAGAAACATATACCTAAAGAGAAAGAGATGGAACCATCTATTGGAACAATTGAGGGATGACTACGTTTTTTTCCCATGGAGAGGAATTGAATCCCTAGAATTTGATAAATTTCAATTTTGGTACTTATTGATTAAGAATATCTTTCAATTACTTGAAATGTGTAATTGTGAAATTTTGATCTCTTTGATTATAATATTCAAAAAGATTCAGAATTATTAACCACTCCACCATTCAGTTATCAATGTGTTATGTTAAACTTATATTTATTATTCCATATTTTAGGAATACAACAACAACATATTTCTAAAAAAATCTGAGCATAACATATTTTCAACCTAAAAGGATCAAAGGTTAAATATGTTGAGTCATATATCGCAAGGATCAAAATTAAAATTTATGAAATTTTGATGGACCAAAAGTACTAGTCTCCCTACTATATATATATGTATATATATATATATATTGAGGGACCAAAAGTACTAGTCTCCCTGCTATATATATACTATATGATATAACATTTTATTTCAATACAAATTATTATTATTTTCATTTCAACACAATGGATCATATTGCTAGGGGTAGAAATGCAAGAGAAGCTACTAATCAAGCTCAAAGACAAGCACCAAATAGAATTGACAATAATGCAAGAAGGCAATCTATGTTAGAAGCAATGGAAAGACTTGTTGACAAATACAAAGAACGACTTCAACATCTTCAAAACACTATTTTTTTAACTGCAAACTATTATTTTGTGTTTCAAGGTGTTATCTTAGCTTCAATATTTCATTCTTCATCCCTTAATTGTTCCAACAGATAGTTCCTTTTTAGCCTCTCCCTATTTGCTGCCATTATCAATCTTTATGCAATATTTTTCATGGGGAAAAATATATATATTCACTTTAAGACATTATGATATAGCTTGGAAAGAATATAATGACCTTATTTAGGTTTCGGACTCCACATGATGTAACCGTAAGGACTCTCAATTATTAAAATATAAAAAAAAATATGAGATAAAAAGGTGTAATTCTGCAGTAGCGAAATACTATATTTGCAATACCAATTCAACAGTGTAATTCCTTTTGTTTCTTTTCGATTTTAAAGACTCTTTTTTTTCTAACTCAATATTTAGTAATTGAATGCACATTGTATAAGACTTGCTGAAATTTTGAACAAATTACAACATCATTTCAAAGTAATGAAATATGAGATGGAAAAAAATACCTAATTTTGATTTTTTTAGTGTGGGGCCGCTTCAGTTGTCGGATTGGGACCATCAAATGTTAATCTTCAAAGTGAAAAAACGTTTGGAAGCCATGAAAGTGAAAGGGGAGAAGAAGAAAGTGAAAAGGTAAAGTAACTTTTTATAAAGTGTAAGATTTTCTTCCACTTTATAAAATGTAAGAAAAAGTTCTACTTTACAAAGTGTAAGAAAAACTTACACTTTACAAAGTGTAAGAAATAGTTCCATTTTACAAGGTATAAGAAATAGTTTCGTTATATATTAAAATATACACGTTATGAGACTAACGAAAAACGTTTGGAATATTGTATAAAGTGTAATATTTTCTTCCACTAAGCCTATTTTAGTTACTTACTAAAGTAGTGACTTATTTTGGTCACTTTTATTTTTGTGTGGCTTATTTAGGTTCCGGACTCAATAATTATTAACATATTTAATTTATTTGTTTGTTTGTTCTGAAAACAAACAAAACTCACCTCTAAAAAGTATCTGAATGTGCAATGAATTAAATTTTTGAAAAGCACAACATAACAACTAAAAATAAATGGAGGAAGTAGTAGCTTTTTATTGAAACTTTTCTTCAAGAGGTTAAAAAAAAGCATCAGAAATTTTTTGTATTTATCTATAATATATAATGTCTTAGACTAAACAACTTATATATAGAAGATTAATAAGCAATTATTTGAAAGAATATTTTTAAGCGTTAAGAAATTGTAAGACATACTAACTAATAAACGTTATGGGTATTTGAAATGATAGAACTCTAAAATCATAATATAATCCAATAGAGAACTTTAAAAATAATAAATGTAAGAAAAACTTTTAAAATATATTTGCTAGTACCTTCTTATCTTGAATAATCAATTCAATAAAGAATATGATGTGTGAATATCTGCGATATGGTACGTTCTATCTTTTATTACTCCGACTTTCAATCTTCATTGCTTATTATTGATGAGTTCATTCTGAGTAGGCATATTTTATCGAGTGTAGGTAGAAAAAACTACAATTAAATTAATAATTAAAATGGAGTAATCAATAATACCAAGTACATATGTCAAAAATCCATATCCATCATAGAAATACAAAACTAAGTAAACAATTAATTGCTTCAAAACATGGTAAGAAATGCACAAGTTATCGATAAATCTCTCTCTCTCTATATATATACACACATATTGTAAGCATATTAAGAACTCTAGAAAAAATAAAAATGTTGAAATTTTATTTGAAGATTTTTTCAAACAAAGCATTTATCGGTGGTATACATAGTACTTTTCTAATATTTAGAATTAATTAAGAACAAACTTTATTACAATATCCAATTTAATGCTATTGATAATAATTTATTATTTATAAAAATTTACAGTAAAACCTCACTAAATTAATACTCGGCTAATAAATAATCTTTCTAAGATAATAATTTTCTCTGGTCCCTACTTGGGCCAATGGAAAGAATCACCCATTTCGATAAGATAATAAGATAATATATTTTCAGGAGATCCATATATAAATATATGGTCCCATTAATATTATAAATTAGTAATTCCTTAAAAGTACAAATATATCTAAGAAAATTAGTGAAATATGATTCTATTATGTTCTGTTTTTTTGTTAAAATTTAAATGTAGTTGAAGCTCATCTCTAATTTTTCTTATTGCATCCAAAAGTTTCGGTGTTGTCTTTTCTAATTGCACCATAAAATTGTGAAGAGTTCTAGATGCAAGTGTTTCCTTACGCATAACTAGTTCCAAAGGTATTGTATCATCTTCAACTTGATCATCAACATTATTTTTCCAATGATATCCACATTTTGTTCTAAGTTTTGGACCTCTAAACATGTATCATTTTCACCTATTCAATAGGTTATTAACATCCATTTTATCGCGGTAATCGAGATCATTAATCCTGACTTCAAGTCCATGAATGGCGTTTTCACAAGTTGTTTCTTTCAAATTCTTTGAAATTTCATCCCCGAAGAAATTTTTTTGGTGTCGAAACACTCTTTAAATTAATAAATATTAATTTATTAATTAAATAATACTTCTACAAAATAATAATATTGAATGGTCCGTCTATATAGATTTGGAGAGGTTTTACTGTATATAGAAGATATAAACAACACATTTTCACAGCCTTACTTTTCAACACACTATGTAAAGAATGACTTTTCAGTTAAATATTCATTTCATCATATATATAAAATAATTTAAAAAATGTCATTATGAAAAAACTTGAATATTGAAATTAATGTTCTTAAATATTACATTTAATACATGGATTGAGAAACCTTCTAATAATTGCATGAATTTGATCTCTCTATTGATAAATAATACAACAATACAATTTCGAAAAATAGTCAAATAAAGACAAATGGATGCTATAAGTCACAAGTCAATACTACAATTTGAAAAGTATACCAAAAAAACTAGGGAAAATTATATATAATAGCAAACTATTAATTCAAATTAAATGCTATAAATATAGTTTGATTTAATTGTACCTCATAGCAAACTGTTGCTATTTCACCTCTCTCCTGGTGAATCTCGCTTGCCACTCTCGTTCTCTCCCTCGCCTCTCTCGTTTTTTATACAAACGCAAGTGTATAAAGTGCGTTAGTGTTTGTATAAAGCGAGAGAAAATTGTATATACACATGCAAATACATATATCTTCGTCCTATACACTAATAATTATACAATACAAATATTCCCTTACCCAATTCTCTTTTTCCTTTCTCTCTTTCTTGCTTTATACAAACACATATTATACAATATAATGTAAAATTTATGTTTGTATAATGTATAATTTATGTTTGTATAA
>NW_006239416.1:135302-142373 GCF_000226075.1 Solanum tuberosum | reverse complement strand
CTCGCTCGCCACTCTCCCAGATCTCGCTCGCTCACTCTTCTCTCTCACTTTATACAATTGATATTTTTGTATATGTATACCAAAGCAGATTATACAACTGCTTTCTTTTGTATATGTATAGCGAAATATACATATTTATGTTTGCTATGGAGTGCAATTATGCAAACTTTGCTATAACATACAAATATGAATTTTGTGTTTGCTATATGTGAAAGTTGCTCAAAAAACTATGCATCAACTCCCTTTTTCATTGGAACACCTTTCTCCTTTATCTTTTTTTTTTATTCAATAAATATTTTTAAAAAAAGTTATCCGTAAACCAAATTTAAAACTGTACTATATAAACGAAAGCAAAACCTGAAAAATCCACCAAAAAAGACACAAAATAAATTAAATAAGAAGTCAAAGCGAAATTTATTTATAGAAATTGCATGTTCTACTGAATTTGAAGATGGTTACAAACTAAAAAAGAACTGAAAAATTAAATAAAATTTCGATACATACTTTATACTTGTGCATACACTTCAAGTACGAAATCTCTTCTCTAAAATTTATCAAATGGATCAAAGATTTGGTCTTTGGTGAATTTCATACTTACAAATTCTCCCAATGTTATTTGTTGGGTAAAAAAACCTAGAAAGTGTACGCTTATTTTCTTTATTGAAAATCTTAAAGATGCCAAAATAACACACAATCCTAAAAAATATTATTAATATTAATCACAGTAAGACTCAACAAATATTACAAATGGCAAAAAAGATGAAGATAAGAAGAATAGTACTCCTAATAGTTTAACAAAAAAATTACATGTTGGAAGAAGAATATATCCATTAATTTTTTAATTGAATTTGTTTGTGTATAAATAGAGAATAGAGATAATGGGTAGAGCAGTTTTTTAAAAATAGTATTAACTGGATTTGTTACATAATTTGATAAAATCACATTTAAAATCATATTATTATTATTATTTTTTAAAAAAAATTATATATTTTCATGCAACAGTTTTTTAAATTAGTGGGAAGTTTTAATGGGTACTTTTTTTATTTCGATTTTTCTTTCTGCATTTTAAGTAATTTTAATTTTATATTACCACTAAGCAAAGGGACGTGTTCTTTTCTTCTTCTTTTTTTAAAATGAAAAAAAAATTATTCTAAATTAATGTGACTATTTCTATAATTTTTAAAGTAAAATTTATTTAATATATAATAAAAATAAAAATAAATAATTTAAATCTAGAGAAATTATTTAACATGTAAGATTTTAAATTTTATAAAATATTAAATATTTTTTCATTTTAAAAAGATGAATAAGACAGTTATTTATCATTTTAATTAAAATACTAATAGGTAAGTATATAAACGTATTTTTTCTAGATAACTATTAATTTTAACCTTACCTAATAAATGAAAAGTTAGCGTGCTATTTTATCTATTTCTTTAGAAAAATATATATATTTTTTGTAGCTATTGATAAGGAAATTTGTTGACTTCTTTTTAATAATAAAATATAGAAGATATTTAAAATGAATTTAAAATTAAATTAAATAGATAATCATATATTAGTAAAAAACTGTTACAATATTTTGAAAAACAGTAAAAAGTTAAGGTAACTGCAATTTTTTGAATTTTAAAGGAAAGCTGTGAAAACTGCTCGTTGAATTTTTCATTATTTTGGTAGTGTTTGCAATTTTTATTTTTTTACTTTTAGATTTTAAATTAATTTTAATAATTATTAGATTCTCTTTTTTTGTGGCGCTGACACGTAGGCATTTTTTTTCCTCCTATTATATATAGATAGATTTGATTTTGATTTAAGCTTTATTATAATTACCAACATTTATGGACAATTCTTTATTGAACCATTCAGAATTCTAAGTTTTAAACTTGAAATAATATATTAAAAGATAAAAAATATGAAAAAGTATAAGAAATATTTAAAAATTATATCAAAGTAAATATTTGTATGTATAAAATAATATTTTAAAATTATATATATAATGTCAGAATGGTTTGGTCTCGGGTTGTTTTTATTTAGTTAAAACCAAACCAACCCAAATACAGTCAGTTTTTTTTTCAATACCAAATCAAGTCAAACCAAACCACTAGTTTTTCGGTTTGATTCGATTTGCGGTTTGATTTGGTTTTCGATTTGGTTTTGTACACCCCTAGTTTGTACATGTTACCCATCAGTCCGAGTTTGGGTCAGCTTCAAATGGCCATATCTTTTAGCACATAAAAATTTAGGTGGCCCATGACCTATCAAATTGAAGGTCTTTGAGTCCTCTTTCCAACGCCACCAAGTTTTCTTGATTTTGAGCTCGGAGTAAGAAGTTACCCGTTTGAGTGAAGCCTCTCTTTTAAAGATATCCCAATCGTTTTTAGAGCGGTTGTTTGGTCTTTTCCTTTTTCTACTAAGCCTAGCCACACTTTCTTCACCCAATTAAGGGTCTAATAAGATGCTAAACCACATTTTTCACGTTCGTTAGCACTTAGACAAATTAGAGAAAGGTTCCAAGAGGAGAAAAAACTAGGTTTCAAGCATTCGTCAAGATTCCATTGATTTTCGCCAAGAACATTGTTCTTTTCAAGTATGTAAGGCTTCTCACAATATTGACTTGTTCGTCCTCACACCATACATCTAATTTATCCAAGAAATTATTGTATCTAAAAGATTCTTGAGTAGTTCTTGATTTTAGTTTAATTTTTTAATAATGGAGGTTGTGAATTCTTTTGTGTTGTGGATCTTTGGTAAAAGTTATATTCCCAAAGGGATTGTATGGAATTCTTCATGTATTCGTGTTGGGTTTGAGAATCAAGAAGAATATAGGAGAAATTTCATAACTCTAAACTAGTTGGCGCCCTAATTTGAGCTTGAAAATTCATCAGTTTTTTGGGCAGAGGAATGGGGCGGCGCGCCACCAAGGCGCCAAAACTTATGCCTAGAACTTTGGGGCCTGGAGCCCCGCGCCAGCAGTGCACCCAAAATTCTGTCAGAAGTTTGGTGCCTGGCGCCTTGTAACACCCCCGATTTTTCGAAATGTCTAAATTAACTCCTACCTTCGTGGAAAGACAAAGAGGTTGAGTCTATCTTCGTGGAAAGACAAGGAGGGAGAGTAATAAATTAAAAATGATGTGTTATGTGATATTTTAAGTGTTCAAGGGTTGTATCTCAAGTTTTGAAATTAGGTAAGTGGCAAAATAAAGGTTGGCGAAAGTTATCTTAAGTTCCTTTTTAAAGATTTCTCTGAAATTTGGGTCAAATGTCTCGGTGGTTTTCTCCCAATATATATAGATTTGTGGGGTCCAAGAACTATCAAATAGAAGGTCTACGATTCTAGTTTCCAATGCATCAAACCGTTTGTTCATACGACTTCAGAATATAGTGATATTCGCGTTTTCGCGAGACTGCACAAGCAGACACGTGAGGTGGGGCCCTAGGTCGATGGAACTTTTTATATATCTTCTTCTTCGTCTTTTTCTTCAATTTTTTAGTTAAGAACCTGAAAACTTAGAAAACCCATTTCTAGGATCAACCAAATTATAGATTTTCTTGACCTAAGTCCCTGACGAAAGTTGTTCTACGCGTTGAGCTCGTCATCATGGTATAATTTGTTTTATCGATTTCATAGCATATCATACTTTGGTGTTGGGACAACAAGAGTTTGGACATATTTTAAGGTTTGGAGGTGTATTACGAACTTAAGATTAAGGTAAGACCCTTATTTCATCGACTCTAGCTTTGATAAGCCGCAAATAGCAATTTGCAACGGAAATACATATCTTTTATTGGATTATCGTGGTATCTTCTATTCTTATGTGTTGATTATGGTCCTGCCTTGTTGTAGTATCGAGGGGGGTTGTGGGTAAAAGTCATTAGGCCACGTGAATTCAACGAAAAAAGTATGTTAAGGCTATTCCCTTCTTACAACATGTTTCCTTAAAGTTTAGGAGCAATGTAATTTGGTTGTCATCGTTGTTATACTTGTAGCAATTATTGTTGATTGTTGGCTAATCGAGTGGATATAATCCTCCCTTGTCGGGATTCCTATTCAGTTAGAAGCGTCTCTATGTTGGACACGACTTAGAGGCTATTCGTATAGGTTGCTTATAGCTAAATTGCTCGCTTTTAGCCTATTGGATGGTTATTGTTGCCCTTGGGGCTATTGTGGTTAGTTGCAGGAATATGTCTATGCCTAGAAGGGATATGTTCTGCCTACGGGGAAATATTGATGCCAAGAAGGGATATGATTTGCCTACGGGTCTATATTGATGCTTAGAAGGGCTATGAGTTGCTTACGGGCCTATATTGACGCCTAAGAAGGCTATGTGCTCCCTAAAAGGCCATGTTGTTGCCTAAGAGGGCAATGAGTTGTGTCACGACCCCAAGGGTACACCCAAGATGTAACATGGCGTACTTGACCCCGAAGGGATCTCATACAAGCCCTTAGCATATCATAACATAAGATAATAGAAAAGTACGGAAATTTTAAAAACTTTTATCCATACAATCGAGGTCTTTTATAAAAGCAAGCGGAAGTATTTTCTAAACTTTGTCTCAAACCATCTAATACAATTTTAAATAAAACTCTTGGGACACAGCCCATACAATAGTCTCAAACATGAAATAAAAGAAATAAAGGAAAATAGTGGGTTTGTCCTCGAAGTTATGAGGACTCACCAAATCTTCACTCCTTTGCTCCTTAGAAACCTAGCTTCCAAGAATAGAACTCAAGTCTCCAAACCCTACATTTGATTAGAATGTAGGCAAAGTATGTGTTAGTACAAAATGTACTAAATATGTTAGCTAACACAACATCATAAGAGCATAAGACAAGGGTTAGTCAACATAAGACATAATCCATAATCATATGAAATACTTTATGAAACATCAATTATAAGCATAAGAGACAATATCATAATCATAAGTAAAGTGTCCAATATAATCATCATATAAGCATTATTAAACTCTTAGTCATTCATATAATAATAAGACCATTCTCAAGTAACCTCAAAACATACTTGTGCAATACATGAATAGCATCCCATAATACTATCCAACCTAAGTATCTCTTTTTGGTCATCTTTAACATAGTCAAGCCTTAGACTCTCATAACTAGCTCCAAGTCATACTTGTGCAATGTATGAGTAAGATCCCATAATCCTACTCACACTATACGATAATGAATCAAAAATATTGTTCGAATAACTTCAGTTGGAAGCAGCTCCGGATACCTGTAAAGACACATAGTAAAAGTGTTAGTAATAAATAAATATGAATAAAAATAAATGAATTAAACAATAACTTAAAAAATAAAAATCCGTCTAATTAACATTGGAGACCTTGAAAATCGACGGGAATTTCTTCATCGGTCGTTTTTAACAAATAAAATATATAAACTTAAACTAAATTTCCGTCTTTAATAATGGGAAGACCTCGAAAACCGACGTAGAGATTTTTTCATTGGCCATTTTTAACAAATAAAATATATAAACTTAAACTAAATTTCTGTCTTTAATAATGGGAAGGCCTCGAAAACCGATGAAGAGATTTTTTCATTGGTCAGTTTTAACATACAAAATATATAAACTTAAGCTAAATTTCTGTCTTTTAATATTGGGGAGGCCTCCAAAACCGACGGAGAGATTTTCTCATTGGCCACTTAAACCTACAATATATAATGTAATAAAAAGGCAAAATATTCCTAATAAATTGAGAAATATAACCAGCATATAGGAATCACCTAATCAAATAAATTACTCATCTCAAAATAATAATAATAAACAATTCAAAATAAACATAAAACTAGCAAATGAGCAGCAACTATAATAAACTAATCAAGCATTGTAACCCAATAAAAAATAATATTATAAAAGAAAAGATAATCAGAATACTCCTTAAGTGACTGCAACAACAATATCATTAGCAATAATTGATGTCTCTTTTAAATCAATTATAAGAAATACTCAAAAATATAAAATAATAGTAGTTAATTTATATAATTCGTACAACTATAACAATAAATAATAGACAACAAATATAACAATAATATAAACAAATAGCTCATTAAATATTAACAAATAACTAAAAGAAAATTAAACAAACGGGTAAGTGAAAAAACTTCAACAAAATATATGATAGAAAAGTTCAAGGCAATAATAGAAACAAAAATGTGTACCAACAGTAATAAAATAGCAGCCGCAAATCAAGCATCAACAATGGAGTTCTAACAAAACAAATCGATCAAAAACAACGAAGAAACAATGATTAAAGGAGGAGAGGGATACCAGACCGTCGGAGTTTTCTTTTATTCTCCGGAGTTTGCGTCGCGGCGGCGTGTGGTTCTCACCGGTGGTGTTTGTTTATCGCTCCGATGGAGCTGATTCGTCCCGTCTTTGATAGGCATTGTGGAGTTATTGTTGTTGGCGGCTGTTCGGGTGGTTGTTTGGTGGTTGTTTGTGTCACGACCCGAGCCTACACCCTGGACGTGGCCGGCACTCGAGAACCATTGCTGGTCCCCAAGCGAACCCTCATCCTGGCTGACTACAAGCGGAAAACTGATTCAAGCATACAAAAGCTTAAAATTTGAATAAAATTCATGAAACTGAAATACAAAGCTTTAACTCTAATGAAAAACTCTGAATAAAATAATATATTCAACTCGCCATAAAATAGGCAACTTAAGTCTTTAAAACATTTAATAAAATAAATGATACAGACTTCTCAACTATACTGACTATCTATGAAGCCTCTAACTGATAACGATGGAAGTCGGGACAAGACCCACGACATCCTGACTGAACTAAAAAGTAAATGAAATCCTCTGAAAGCAAGGAGGCTTACCATAGCTATCTCGAACTCCCGGATGTATCAACGAAGCTCATGTTGATGATCCTGAATACTTGTGTCTGCATCATGAGAAGATGTAGGCCAAATGGCTCAGTATGGGGAATGTACGAGCATGTAAGAGGAATTCTAAAGCATAACATAAGCTTGAAACTTGATAAGAAGGAAACATACTTACCAATTCTCAAACTTACTCAACTCAAGGAATACTCAAAACTACTCAAACTT
>NW_006239416.1:134558-134790 GCF_000226075.1 Solanum tuberosum | reverse complement strand
CCCATATCGGTGCTCAATACTACTCCCAAAATATACTAGCTCTTTATGTTTTAAAAACATACTTCTTTCTGTGATTTGAGATCATTTCTCAAAACTTAGCTCAAAGGCTATATTGGAAATCTCAGTTTCCCATCTTGCTTCATTTAGAAAGCAATACTCTTTTCTGAAAACAACCCCGAAGGCTCTTTGGAAATCTCAGTTTCCTTTCTTATTTAAATGTGAAAACATTTTA
>NW_006239416.1:126670-134153 GCF_000226075.1 Solanum tuberosum | reverse complement strand
TGCGGAATTATGGACATGAATAACCCAACTCAAGGACTTCATGGGTAACATGTAATAGTCCCATGATTAGGAACCCGATACTCAAGACTTAGGACTTGAAGATACTACTCCTTTCAAAGATACTAAATTGATGGAGTTCATGCGAAAGTTATGGGCATGAACGACTTGACTCAAAGGTCAAAATATCAATAAGGAACTTAGGTATACGCCTCTACTCATTCTCTCTGAATTACTTTCTCAAAACTTAGTTCAAATCGATAGTTGATCTCAAGGATTCACAATTGAACTCAAAGGCTTTCTTTAACTCTACCCTTAACTCTCTCTTAAATGTGAATTATGAATTCAAGAGTTATGGTTCATGATATGAAGGATCTTGTAATGATAAAGTGGACTCATGAATACATTCTTCTCACTCATACTCACTTGCTCGAGTCTTGTAACAAATTATTAGAATTTGTAAAAGACTCATCAAAAGGACTAAAGGGGACTTTCTCAAAATGTTCGAAAGAACTCTCAAGACTTAACTTTTAACTCTACCTTGAATTTGAATTATGGATTCAAGGTTGTGACTTGTGATAGGAAAGGTCTCATGATGTTTAGGAGTGATTGTTGATAGCTAAACATGAGAAAAGTCACTAAATCACCGTCTTGGAACAAGTCCGCGACGCGGAGATGGTTTAAAATAATACTCGCGAAATAATTTTTTTGAGATAGAGGAGTCCGCGTCCTAACCGCGACGCGGAGTAACTTTTAGCTCACTGGGGGAGCAAGTACCTTCCCCCTCGCAAGTGTAAAACGATGAACCAACATGAGGGTGGACAAAATGGAGAGGTCAAGCATCTTGATGGCTTGTTTAAAGCCAACAAGGAAATAAAGAAAGGCTAAGAAGGGTCCGACTTGTTGATTCAGCTGGAAAATCTGGCAAAAGAGTAATGCAGTTGGAAGCAAGTTCCAACAAGAAGAGCAAGTACCTTCCCTTCGCAAGTGTAAAACGATGAACCAACATGAGGGTGGACAAAATGGAGAGGTTCTCTCACTCATTCTACACAAAATCGAGGAACAAGATAGAGTGTTGAATGAGATAAAAGAGAATGTCAAAATGCTGAATCAGATGACGACCTCTCATTCCATGATCATTCAGCAATAAGACACCCAAATAGGCCAAATGTTGTCTTGTCTCTACTCACAACACCAAGAAGGGTAGCCTAGTGATACTAGGGCTAACCCTGATAAAGAGGTTTGAAAGGTGACCTGCATCGTGCCACGACGTTAACTAAGGCGTTGTTTGGGAGGCAACCCAAAACCCTTAAATGCTTTAATTTTGCTTTAGAAATAATGGTGTTTTGATTGTGCAGCTTGAAGTATGGATAGTGTTTGAAAAGTGCAGGTTGGCGAACATAAGTCCAGTCGACGAATCACCGAGGAGGTCGGCATCCATTAGACTCAAGAAACTCTCACATTAGAGACTGTAACAATCGGCGAGAACAATAAATTATTGGCGAATCGCCGACTATGTCGGCAATCCTGATGTAAACCGACGCTTGGACCCTCCTTTGATTGAAGGTCCTATAAAACTCAGCAAGGGAAGTGACCACTCGGTGCGTCGCCGAGTAGATCGGTGAACAATACTAATGTCACCTAATGGATGCGAACTGGATGGTTATTTATGGCCAAAGGTTTTAGAATTTCAAACTCTTTATTTTCCCTCGCTTTTGAACTTTACAAAATCACACCAAGTTAGTATTTTCAATAATTTTTCATTCCATAAGTATTTTGTTTGTTGATTTGTGCTCGGAGTTGGATTTCATTGGCGCCTAGCATTTCAAAGTACTATAATCGGCACAAAGGTTGGTTTTCCGAACTTCGAGTTTACTTTCGAAAATTTGGTACTCATTTGCAATGATTATATCGTATTATCGTGTGCTGGGCCTCTCTAATAGGATTAGAATGCTTAAATGCCAGTTTTAATTTGATAATATTGCCGTATTGTTTTGATCGTTGAATACCCATATTTTTGTGTCTTAAATTAAGTGGGTATGCTTGCTTGTTGGTTCTATTTTTTGGGTGAAGTCTGAGTAGCCCGTATTTGTGCTAAATGTCATAAATTGCATAATGATAGAGTGGGTTACACCATTTTTAAGGACAAAAGTCGCCAAATGGCCAAATTTGGCAAAACCGGGAAAAGTCTGAGTATTCCGGGCTAATGGGTGTTATGGGTCTGAGCTTAATTGTACTAGTGCATGCTTTGATTTTGTTTTCGAGGGTTGCGGGATTAAATTTGAGAAGTTGGGTTGAAAATAGGCACGTTGAGCCGTTTGGCGAGCTGGGTCAAGCTCGCCAAACCAATTGGCGGTTCGCCTAATGTCCCCATCTCGCCCTTAATTTCATGCTTAATTTGATGAATGATTCTGTAACTTTCGTTGAGTAGCCTGATGTCGCCAAAAGCACTTAACGGCTCACCGAAAGGCTTTTTGTTCGCCTTTTGTCTGCACCCCTGAATCCTTGTTGCACTGTAACTTTCGGTGGACAAACCCTTTCTCGCCGAAATCGTTCGGCGATTCGCGAAAAGGACCTTCCCATCGCCGACTTGCTAAAAGTTTTGAGCCAATCCCTTCAGCGAGCTCGATCTAGCCCGCCAAAGAGATTCGGCGAGTATGTCTGTAGTAAATTTTTTGTGCTTTGATATGAACATTTACTAACTTTTCTCCGATGTTTTGCAGACATGGTGAGAACAAATCTAGACAGGCCACCTCAGAAAAAGGCACGGGGTATTACCATAAATGAAGGGGGAGCAAATCCTCCAAAGAGGAGAAGGCAAGAACTCCCATCGAGAGAAAAGGGCAAAAGAAAGAAGCACTCAGCTGAGAGAGTGGATGTTGACACCCGGGCTAATTTGTCTGAGCCTGAAGACGAGCGGCCTTTAATTTCCCGAAGAGATGAGATCTGGGCTAGATCTCAACCCATGTCCACCAAAGCTCCATCAGCTACCACTCCTCCAACAAGAGAGTCAGTACCAGCTCAGGCTCCTCATGTGACCCTTGTGCCCCCTATCATTCCTCCTCCCAGACTTCTGAACATATTGAAATGAGATGGGTTACAAACTATCCTTGAGGAGAAATTACTTTTGACACAAGGCTTGGAAGGGAAATATCCAGATGTGAGGGACCCTCCACTTCCACAGGTTCGACCAGTTTACTAGACCCTGAGGCCTCTTGTGTCCGTGAGTTTAACACAACTTATGGTGATCTAGTTCCCAAGAGTAAGAAGAAGGCTAGTGAGTTCAGACCGGTAAAGGCGGTCATGGTCCGAGGCAAGGAGGTCGGGTGCAGCAGTGAGTATATTAATGTTGTACTAGGTAGAGATCTGCACTCTACACATCCATATGATGGATTACCTGTTGCTCAATCCTTGGATGATCTGAAGGGGTGGATGACACCTTTGATTTCTGATACCACCTCGAAGTAAATCGAGGCGAGAGCCCCTATTGAGAAAAAGGATTTGAGTATTGCTACTCAGTTATGGTTTGGCTTTATTAGCAGCACTATTATGCCATCCCAGAACGAGTCTATCCTCCGCCATTCTAAGGAAGCATGCCTAGGGTCCATCATATCCAGGAGGTGCATCGACCTAGGACTGTTGATTTCACAGGATATGGCCATGAGAGCCAAGCAGAGACAGACTTCTCTATCATTCTCGGTCTTGGTCATTGAGTTATGCAAACGTGTTGAAGTACCTCGGGATGCTGCAAGAGATATTGAGGTGACCCCTTCTTCCTCCATCGACATCCGACGTATTGAGGTCGATTACACACGAGAGGAGGCTGACGGGAAGAGAGCAGCTCCAGCAGATATTTCTCTAGAAGTTGATATTGATTTGTTACCTGTAGAGGCATCTTCCCCTACCCCGGCCTCTGGCCATCAGGTACTTCTGCCACTTCTACTTCTTCATAGATTCCGGGAACCTCCACCTCATCCCAGCCAGTCAAGATTACTCATGCGATGAACCTGAAGATGGGGAATCTGGCCTATTCAGCTGATGTACGGGCAACTCGATTGGAAAAATCCATCCCTAGAATGATTGAGAGTGTTATTTTGGTTACACTGACCCCTCTCCGGGTTTCTGTTGATGATCTGGACACTAGAGTCATAGCTTGTGAGAGTAGACAGGGAGAGACCTCCGAGGTTTCGGCTTTGAAGGACGAGGTAGCAGATTTGAGGAAGGACGTAGACTATTTGAAGTCTACCGACTTCAATTCATTGATTCAGGATGCAGATGATGTGGATGCT
This sequence comes from Solanum tuberosum, assembly GCF_000226075.1. NCBI lineage: Eukaryota > Viridiplantae > Streptophyta > Magnoliopsida > Solanales > Solanaceae > Solanum > Solanum tuberosum. The sequence continues at coordinate 129,867 of NW_006239416.1, read as the reverse complement.
CCTGAAACCTCGGGGATTCCTCCGGATACTACCGGTGATGCACAGCGGGATGAGCCTACAGTTGAGGAGTCGGATGCTGAAACCAACGATGAGCAAAATGGGGTACATGAGGAGAACATATTCAGAGATTTGCCAGATCTTGAAGGGACCACCATAGCTGTCTCTAGTGGAGTTGTTGCTTATGAGGTGATTTCGGGCACTGATGCCCAAGTACAGACTGTTGCATCGGGCATTGACGCCCAGACAAATGGAGATATTGCATAGGCTAAATCCCCTCTTTACCTCCCTCTCTGTTTTGCTTTACTTCACTGGTGGATAATTCATATTTGCATTTGAGGACAAATGGTTTTTGTTTGTGCTGGGGTGAGGCCCACCTTTGTGTGCTGATTACAACTCTTATTTTGTTTATATATTGGGTTTTTAGCTTAAATTGTGTTGACACTGCTTTTCGTGGATGTTTGAGCTTGTGGCTCCTTGATTTTAAATTGAAAATGATTTTTGACCCTTTCGAAATTTTTTTGCAAATTGTTGCCAACCCTTCTGTGTTGAATGTGGCTATTTTCTTGCAAATTTGAGTATCGGTTTTGATCAATACCGATAACTTGAATAGTGCTCATAATCAAACGAACATGAATGTGCGGCTACGATTAGACCAAGTGAAGTTACATAGTCAATATGTGAACTCTTTGCATCTCGTTGTGACTAGCCAAGTATCAAATTGATTCTCTTGTGATGAACGTTGCACACTAGCAAAAGTGTGGAGTCTTGTTTGACTTGTGTGATGAGCTTACTGTGAACTATGCATGATAACACCTAGAATTTACCCCGTTGGTCTGGTCGACTAAGTAAGGCTATCTCTTGATATAATCTTAGACAACTTCAAAGAGTGTGAGCCAATTTGACATATACCTCTTTCATGGCCTACCTTGTGAGTGTGTGAACCTCTTTTGAACACCCCTTGAGTCTTTACCTTTCTTTGGAAGAAAATTGATGAAAACATGACCTTTCTTAAATCCACTACCTCCTCGTGATTTAAGGTTGATTGAATAGCCAACTTAGGCCAAAAGCCTAAGTTGGGGGTGTGGCAAAAAGAGAAGGCAAGTCAAGAAGTGCAAGAAAAGTCTCCTTTAACCCTTGTTTTGAGAAAAATGGAACCCCTCCATATAAAGAAAAAAGGTAAAGAAAAAGAAAAAGAATGAAAAAGTTGTGGAATAAAGTACAAAAGAAATGGGGTATCCGAACAAACCATGGAAAGTGAATAATGGAATGACTTATTCAAATTACACCTCCCTAAAGAAGCATAAGCGATAATTATCAAGTAAATAACCCAACTTGTAGGTTGGGGTCGATCCCACGAGGAAAATGGTTTAGACTTTACTTTAACCAACAATTATATTCAATTAGTCAAATTACTTCCAGAAACAAGTAATAAAACGGGGGGGGGGGTGTGAAACAAATTGTAAGAATTCAATAAATAATCAGTAATCAAAAGTCAGTTGTGGTTGTTATCAAGATGAGAGAAATAACTAGGGTATACGTGTTCCCTACAAGCTCATAACGTAGTAATCCTAGTAACAACAATCATTTCCTAGTGTACTACATGCAAAGTGATAAGTTAGGAATCTCTAAATCGTTGGTCCGGCATCTAGAGAATTTCACCTCGCACCTTGGTCTGGCTACGTGTGTATAATCTACTAACCCTTACCTTTACCTCATATTAGACATCATAATCGATGTTGGCTCAGTTATTACTTCGCACCAATCGGCACTAGCATATTAGATAGTATCACACTAAATCTATGTTGATAATTCTTTTCTTGTTGGTTACCTCCTTGGTCCAGCATGTAGCAACAAGGCGAGTTCTAACGCGTGCACTCGTTAAAAAGACTTCTAAACTAAAAAATTATCAATGCATGCAAAACACGATTCAAGTATTGCTTATTTACTATTCATACTTTGTTAATCACTCATAGTTCCCACAACCCAAGTTGTGGGGTTTAGTTACCCATAATCATATGAACACAATTCATTGTTTTAGATGAAAGAATTATGAACTTACGTAAGAAGAATAATAAACCCAGAAATTCAACTTGAATTGCAACACCAAAATCTTCAAAACGAACTTAGAAAATTAAGAATTGCTAAAGTTTCAAGTTAATCTCCCAAGTCAAGAACTAGAATAAATAATAAGGTCTAACCCCCCAAAGACGAGGTTTACATGCCCTATTTATAGAAAATAAGTCCTAAATTAAAAGGGAAACAAAATAAGGAAAGTTTGTCCAAGCACGCGTCTTCATTCCACTAGACTGACTCACGGACCGTCAATGGATCTATGGTCCGTGAGTCCCTTCCGTCAGTCAGGACTTAGAAAAATTTTCAGCTTCCAAAAATCAACTTCTCTGAAGCAAACGACGAAGTTGCAGTACGGACCGTAGAGTCAATCCCTCTCCGTAGCTCCATAGTTAGAATTTTTCAAACATCAGGTACTGGAACCCTCGCAGTATCACTCTACGGATCAACAATACAGTCTGTAGATCCATCTACGGACCGTCAATGGCCACCGTGGTTCCACATTTGGTCAGATTTCCCTGATTTGCCTTCCATGCCTTGCCTGCTGATCTACGACCACCATCTACGGAGCGTCAATGGACCAACGGTCCGTAGATCACCTCCGTAGATGCCCTTTTCTGCATTTCTTTCAGTTGTCTCTTTACTTCCGCGCCTGAACATCTTTCCTGACAAAATATGATAAAAACACATAACAACCAATACAAAAAGGCCCTAGACACACACAACTTGTAAATGAAATGTATTAGAAATACCGTTAACTCACGGTATATCAAGCACTAAAGAAAATGATGAAAGAAGAGGAAATGAAGTGTTGTGAGCACCACATTTCATGAGGATGAAAGTCATTGAGCCTAAATGACCATACCTTAGCACTCAGCCCCATTACAAGCCTTGAAAAGACCTTTTTGATCTTAAGTGAGCTGAAACAATTATTGATTGGAAAATATGGGCAAACCTATGGGTGAAAGCATGCATTGTGTTCTTCTTTATGAGAGTGAGTGTTGCATTTGATTCTGAAACTTTAAATGATTAAACCATTGTTTATGAATATGGAATCATTCTTTGTGTGAGGGCATTTGAACACTATAGTTGAGCTTGAACTTGCATTTGAAGCAAGTATTGCGAGC
>NW_006239416.1:124266-126431 GCF_000226075.1 Solanum tuberosum | reverse complement strand
GGGTGTTGATGAGTCCATAATTTGGACTCATTTAGGGTTATATTTTAATAGAATTAGTGTCTTCAAATGAATATTTTGTCTCAATAACTGATGTAAACCCTTAAGTTTCAGATATTTGGATTGAGAGACAAAGCTTGGACGCTATCAAGCAAAAAGGAACAAAGCGGCTGAAAGAACAAAGAAAAGACTTTCTGAGGATCGCCTAAACTATTAGGCGAGTTGCCGAAAGGTCCTAAATCCCGTCGAATGTTCCTGTGTGTTGATCCCTGAAGGAAAAGGTCAAGTCTGCGATGAAAAGGAGCAGTCGGTGCGTCGCCAAGCAGTTCCGCGAAGCAGCACTCTATCGCCCAATGCCTCACAACGCGAGAATGCTGAAGGCAAAAGCAGAAAGGCGATGAACCAAACCAAAGGGCGGATCGCCGAGTGTGTCGGCGATCCCGACTAACTGCACTGAATGGTCCTTCGTAGCATAATTTTCGAACACTATAAATACTTGTTTAAATTGTTAGCTTAGTATCAAACTTTAGAGAGAAATTTTATTTTGGAGACTTAGAATAATTTCAGTTTTAGTTCTTAGAGTTTTTGGAGACATTGAGCTTGAAGGCTTGAAGACTTCCAATTCCAAGAAATTGGAAGTGGGTGTTGGAAATTCTTCATCCTAGACTCGTTTAAAGTGAATATAAATCATACCCAGTTGATGTTACTTCGATTTGGTATCTATTTTCTTCCTTTTTTTCTATGTCTAGCCTAAAACCCCTAATTTTTGGGGTGTGATTTTGTGAATATGGGTTAATTTACTGTTGGGTGTTGCTTATTGTTGGTATATTCGTTGTTTAAATGTGATTTCATTTATTAGTTGTGTTTGAACTTAATGAGTTTGTAGTTGCAAATACGATTTCATCTAAGTGTTTTTGGCTTGCTCGAGAGGGAGGTTTTAGAACTAAGACTACTAAATCGATAGCCGGTGGTTATTGGGTCATCGTGGGTTCAGCTCGAGAGAGTGAATCCTAGGCCTTCTCCCACACTTTCAGCTCGAGAGAGTGAATGGGTTAAAGCGGAGGTTGTACTTAAATACGGTAACTCGGTGTTCGAGAGAAATCGAGTTGATTCGGGGTAAGTTGCTCGAGAGAGAATTTAACCCCACTAAAGTCTAGCCTAGTTACAAATATTCAGCGATGTACTATCAATAGCATCTACTCGATAGTGTCTTTTATCCCATATTCCTATCACATCCCAAGAATCTCATTTCCTTATATTTTTGTCGTTTTTGTTAATTAGCTAAAACAAACCCCCATTGATAATTGACGTTTGCATCACCCCTTAGATTTAGTACATTTTTATTCGTTAATATTTACGGCTATGATTGATTAGAACTTGATTCTACATTTCTATTAATTCTCAAAACCACTCCCTGTGGGAACTATCCCAACCCTTGGTTGGGTTATATCACTACACGCGATTGTTGGCACTTGAACTAAAGTAGTTTCCTGATACGTGAAGTCACTTGCCGACTGCTACTTTATCTCGCTAACTCAATTTTCTCCCTCAGAGCTTGGCACACTGGAACATTAGGCGAGACCATAGCCATTCGGTGACTCGCCTAATGGTTTAGGCGATCCTCAGGCTGTCTTTTCTTCATTCTTTTCAGCTGCTGATACGCTCAAATTACACCTCCTTTCAGAAGCATAAGCGATCATTATCAAGTAAAGAACCCAACTTGTAGGTTGGGATCGATCCCACGAGGAAAATGGTTTAGACTTTACTTTTAACCAACAATTATATTCAATTAGTCAAATTATTTCCAGAAACAGGTAATAAAAAATGGGGGTTGTGCTTGTGTAAAACAAATAGTAAGACTTAATAGTGTAATCAATAATTAAATTCAACTTTAATTGTTATCAAGATAGGAGAAATAACTAGGGTACATGTGTTCCCCATAATCTCATAACGCAGTAATCCTAGTAATAGCAATCCTTTTCTAGTGTATTACATGCAAAGTGATAAGTTAGGTATCTCTAAATCCTTGGTCCGGCATCTAGAGAATTTCACCCCGCACCTTGGTCCGGCTACGTGTGTATAATTTACTAACCCTTACCTTTACCTCATATTAGACATCATAATCGATGTTTGGCTTAGTTATTACTTCGCACCAATCGACACTAGCC
>NW_006239416.1:78567-123500 GCF_000226075.1 Solanum tuberosum | reverse complement strand
TCCTCCATACCTTGCCTGCTGATCTACGGTCATCACCTACGGACCGTGAATGGACTTACGGTCCGTAGATGACCTCCGTGGATGCCTTTTTCTGCATTTCCTTCAGCTATCTCTAAACTTCCGCGCCTGAACACCTTTCCTGCAAAACATGATAAAACACATAAAAACCAATATAAAAAGGCCCTAGACACACACAACTTGTAAGTGAAATGTATTAGAAATATCGTAAACTCACGGTATATCAGCTGCCTTGTTCCTTTTTCCCAATAGTGTCCATGCTTAGTCTCTAACTCGAAAAATTTGAAACTCAAGGATTTTCATCAGTTATTGAGACAAAATATGCATTTGAGGACACTAAATCTATCAAAATAAAGCCCTAAAAAAGTCCAAATCGTGGACTCATCAGATATTTCTTTAAGCATGTCTAGGTTCAATATTAAGATGGACCCAATCAGATACTTCTTTAAGCATGTCTAAGTCCATTTATGCTTTTGAACACTATGAGGTACTTCTTTAAGTAAGTCTTAGCTCATTGGATACGGAGATTTCTACTAGAAACCTTAACTCCACTGTGTGAAGGCTTTCATCTCATGAGATCTAACTTTGGGAAAACCCACACTCTACTAAGTAAGAGTTCCCCTTTTAACTTGGATAGTCCTCACATCAACTAGGTGTGGTTATCCTTTCAACTTGGATCCCAGACACTATCTTGTGTGACACTCCATTTCATTGTCAATATCCACTTGAGGCCAAGCATACACCCCAAGATTCACTATTAAGCCTTGCTTAACATTCATGTCTCATGGAAGGATGTCCTTGACAATCAAACCATGTTCAAGTGATTCTATCACTTCATACAATCAAGTATTTATAAGGTAGGTTAAGTGAGTATAGGCCTTTCACTACAATTCTACCTATTAGACTTCTATTCATCACATTAACTTTACTCTCAAAGCCCTAGTGATTCAACATTCATGACTACAAGCCTTACTCTCAATACTTTACTTCTCACAACCATCATTCATGCCTAGATTTCAAGGCATTCTAGTCACATTCTTCATTACCAAGTGATTCTAGTCGCAATTCATCATAAAGATTCAATTTCAACTTTACTAGTCATGATCCATCATATATACTAAAATATAATTTAATTCATGCCTATATGTTCCTATTCTTGAACAATTACTATAGACATCGTCAATTTTAGAAAATCAATTCTAAGTCTTCAATTTCACCTTTCATGGCATAAACCCACATAATATCAATTTCATCAATTAGACTAGGGTTAACCATGAAAATTACATAAATTCATCATAATATCATAATTCAATGCTAAATCAATTATAATTAAGTATTATTCACTCAATTGGAATCATACTTCAACACTACCCACAATGAAGGAAGAAACCCTAGCTAGAATTGGGTTTTGTCTTCACAATTGGAGGAAATCTAGGGGGACTCTATGGGTGGAAGAACCCATAGATGAATAAGATAACATACCTTGATTAAAATCCCTAACCAACCTTACATCAATGGAAGAAATCTGCCCTAGCTTCCTTTTCTTCTTCTTCTCATTCACACTTCTAGAGAGAGAATTATTTGGGAGGGACTGAGTTTATTTTGAGGTCTTGGAAGAATGGTTTTATTGACTTAGTTTAGGGGCCTATTAGGCTTATATAGGTGGTTTAATAACTAACTAGCCGATCTCAGTTAACCCCTAACTAATTATTAATTAACCCTCAAACCCATAACTTAAAAACTAAAACTAAAATATGCCTCCACCCACGAGACCCCACCCACAGACCGTGGGTGGGTCTACGGACCGTGCTGCACTTTCGTTGGTGGGGTATTGGATCTCAATATGCAGGGAACTAGGGGTCCTGACCCACGACCATTCCCATGGAGCGTGGGTCCATCTAATGTCTGTAGATGCCCTTCGTGGAATGGATGATTTTTGACAGCTTTTGGGTATGTTTCGGGGTCCTCCTCTTACCTTGACGCCTAACCCTAAAACCCTTATTCTAAGTATGGGAATCATCTTTTTCTGATTTTTAACCCTCATATCAAACTGTAAAACCTAACACAAGGCTCTAGAACTCTCTAGTTTAACTTACTAGTTTACGGGGTATTACAAGTTGTCTATAAGCTATATTGATGCTTAAGATTGCTATGTTCTGTCTACGTGGCTATTTTATTGCCTAAGAGGGCTATCTGACTGCCTACGGGGCAAGGGGACTACCGATAAGGGTGTATAGACTGATTGGCACCTTCTGGGCTTATGGGGGACTGTGTAGGTGGTCTTGTGTGTTGTTTGTACCTGTCGAGCTTATGGGGGCTTGGTTAGGTTGCTGTGTTTATTATTTTTGATATGTTTAGATTTAGGAGTAGGTCAGTACACTTGTCTTATCCTTGATTTATTTATCGGATTTCTCCCAGTATATTAGGATGCGTGCTCACAGTCTATTGCCTTTCATACTCTGTACATTATTTCGTACTGATGCCCCATTGCCTGGGGGTACTGCATTCATGCCTGCAGGTCCCGACAGACGACCCAGTAGACCTCCTCAGCAGCAGAATTGACTTCTATCCGGTTGGCTTTGCCCTTTCCTCCAGAGCTGCCAGAGTTGGGAGGTTTGTTAGATTTTGTTGTATATATTTTTATGGGTAGGCTGGGGCCTGTCCCACCAATATTTAATACTCTTAGAGGCTTACAGACTAGTGTGGGGGGGTGTATAGCTACGTTATGGACATGATGACCTAGTTTGTTTGTTTGCTGAAGCTTGTTAGCTATTTGATGTATTGTCTTGATATATAGATGCTTTCAATTTCGGTATAGAGATCATGGTGGCCTCGACGGCCCTATCAGGACTTTTGTGCTAGTTGCCTATTTCTTTATATGAACTCTTGGGAGTAGCTGTTTCTTTTATAGATCTGTTGATAGGGGTCTTGCCGGTCGAGGGGTTAATTTTAAGTCGAGGGATACTTGTTTGTTTTCTTGATTGCGTGTGGCTGTCATGCCCTAGTAGCAAATAGTTCAGAAGAGTCGGCTCGGGCCTGAGTTTTGGCATTAGAAGCTAGTTGCTCCCCTTGATTTTGGGAGTGACAAACTTGGTATCAAAGCAACGTCGTATCCTAGGGACTCTGCAAGTTGTGTCTAGTAGAGTCTTGGTTATAAATGTGTTTTGCACCACATTCGATAAGTAAGAATCTACCGGGCATGTTAGAATGGCTATCCTTCTTTTGCTCACCTCGTGTTATAGAGCGGTGTCTTAAGAGTTGAGGTTTCTAGCATATAATTGATATTTGTATGCAGATAGAGATGGCTGACACCAGACAGACCACAGGCTAGATACAACTGCTGGCGAGGGTACCGGCAAGGTACCAAATGTGGAGGTTGCCCATTGTGAGACCCAAAGGAAGACATCTTCTCAGCCCCCTATAGCTTATCCACCGCTTTAGAAGCCTTTGAGGGCTACAGGACCCCCGACTCTACCAATAGTCCCACCTCTAGTTCCTTCTATTCCATCTAATCGGGAGTTCAAGAGTGCAGTATGTATGTTAGTACAGTTAGTAGCTGCACATCGCCAGCCAGTTGAGCCAGATGTTGCCGGACCTTCTGAAGATCCCGACAGTTTGAGAGTTCGTGAATTTCTTTCCTTAAATCCTCCACAGTTTACAGGGACAGATCGCAAAGAGGGCCCTCAGCACTTTGTTGATCAGCTTCATAGGATCTTCAGAGTCATGCATGCCTCAGCGATTGAGTCAACTGAGTTAGCAATATTTTGATTGTGTGATGTTGCAGTATTGTGGTACGAAAGTTGGGGGAGATCTAAGAGAAAAGATGCATCTCTACCCACTTGGGATAGCTTTACAAAAGATTTCATAGATCACTATTTGCCTCTAGAGATTAGGGATGCCCGGGTGGACCAGTTTTTGAACCTCCGACAGGGAAGCATGAGTGTCCGACAGTACGGGCTGAGATTTAATTTATTGACTAGATATGCACTCGTATTTGTTGATACGATGCATGACTGGGTGCGTAGATTTGTGGGAGGGCTTGACTCAGACTATATCGATGCTTGTTCTACCACAGCACTAAATGAAAATATGGGTATCTCATGGATTCAGGCCTTTGCACAGGGCATAGAGGACATCTACTATGGGTGTGCAAAAATCGAACTAACCGATAAACCGAACCAATAAAATTGTTATTGGTTTATTGTTATTGGGTTATTGGGTTATTGGGTTAACGATTTTTAATGGTCTTATAAGAAAAAATTATTGGGTTATCGGTTCGGTATTAGTTTTAATATTGGGTTATTGGATAAATCGATAATCCATTAAGACTTGTAATTTACTACTTTTACTTGTACATAAATATTATATATTAATCTCAATATCTTAGTAGTTACTATCTTTGTCCTTCAGCGTTCAATTCACACTTCACAATGATTTTGAGTTCACAATTTTACATTATAAAACACGTTAAAATCTAAAGTAAGAATCCCATTCCTCTTAATTTCTCTTTGTGCTACGCTTGTATAGTTCTTTTCATATTTGTTTTTATTGTTTCTATTTTATGAGCATTTGTAAGGTTACATTATTGTGTTTTCGCATCAAATTTATTAGAAAAGTCATATATTTGTTTTATAAGTATTTTCTTATTGGTTAAACCGAAAATCGAACCGTTAAGGACCAAAACTAATAAACCGATCAACCGAAAACAGATAAAAATATCTTATTGGTTTGGTTATTGGTTTAACATATTTAAAAATTGAAAATTCGATAAATCGAATTGATAATACATAAAAATGAACCGAACCGACCGATGCACACCCCTAACATCTACAGTATATGAGTGAGAGGGTTTCGAGAGAGAGACAGAAGAGGAAAAGGCCCGCTGGTTCACAAGGAGATTTTCAGGGTGGTCCCAGACCCTAATATTCAAATAGGCCGCCTAGACCTCCACCACAGCAGTTCCAGGGTTGTAGATCTAATCATCGGGGATAGTCAGGCCCAGGTGAAGGTTCACGAGCATCAAACTCTCAGCAGCAGAGGGGTTCAGTCCAGGCTAAGACATCCCCATCGCGTTGCGCTACTTGCGGTAGGATGCATTTTGAGAGGTGCAGGCTGGGTTCCACAGGTTGTTATACCTGTGGACAGGAGGGGCATGGGTGGAGGAACTGCCCGACCATAGGTCAGAGTGGTATAAGTCAGTCCACTGGGTCAGTAGTAGGTTCCTCTTCATCAGCATAGTCTACAGGGTGTACACCCCAGAATTCAGTAGGTAGAGGTAGAAGCAGAGGAAGAGAGGGAGAATCTAGTTCTGGTAGTGGCCAGAACCGTACATATTCACTAGCCACCCGACAAGACTCAGAGTCATCACCAGATGTTGTGACAGGTGCATTGATTGTTTTCTCCCATTGTGCTTATGCTTTGATAGATCCCGAATCAACTCTGTCTTATGTTACTTTATTTATTGTGGGGAAGTTATGTACAGTAGTAGAGTCATTAGATCGACCCTTTATTGTATCTACACCAGTTAGTGAGTCTATTAATTCCATGAGAGTCTATTGAGGTTGCACGGTAGAAAGTATTGACCGTCAAACCTCTGTAGACCTGGTAGAGTTAGATATGGTAGATTTTGACGTCATTATGAATATGGATTGGTTAGCGTCTTGTTAAGCTAATGTTAAGTGCCGAAAAAAAATTGTTAGATTCCACTCTCCAGGAAAGGCAGTTCGGAAATGAAAAGGCGATACAGTAACACCAAAAGGTAGGTTTATTTCCTATCTTAAGGCGAGGAGGATGATTACTAAGGGTTGTATTTATCATCTTGTTCGCTTTCATGAAATAGATGCAGAACCACCAACTCTTCAGTTTATTCTAGTAATTAATGAGTTTGTAGATGTATTTCCCGACGAGCTTCCTAGTATCTCTCCAGAATAGGAAATTGATTTTGCTATCGGTATGCTACCAGGTACACAATCCATATCTATCCCTCCTTATAGAATGGCTCCTGCTGAGCTAAAGGAGTTGAAGGATCAGTTGAAAGACTTGCTGGATAAAGGCTTTATCAAGTCTAGTGCTTCACCATGGGGTGCGCCAGTTTTATTCGTGAGGAAGAAAGATGGCTCACTGATAATGTGTATCGATTACCAGCAACTGAATAAGGCGACTATAAAAAATAAGTATCCCCTTCTGCGGATTGATCACTTGTTCGATCAGTTACAAGGTGTTGTGTGCTTCTCAAAGATGATTTAAGATAAGGGTACCACCAGGTACGAGTTCGGGAGAAAAACATTCCAAAGACAGCTTTTAGAACCAGATATGGACACTTTGAGTTCTTGATAATGTCGGATTAACAAATGCCCCAACAGTGTTCATGGACCTGATGAATAGTATATTCATGTTGTATCTAGACTTGTTTGTGATTGTATTTATTGATGATATTTTGGTATATTCACGTTCAAAAGTTGAGCATGCAGATCATCCGCGAGTAGTCCTCCAGGTTCTTCGAGACCGAGAACTTTATGCAAAGTTTTCTAAGTGTGAGTTTTGGTTGGACTCTATATCTTTCTTAGGTCAGATTATATCAGATGCAGGCATTACGGTTGATACATAAAAAATTAAGGCCGTAAAGACTTGGCCCAAACCCATGACTCCGACTGGGGTTTGTAGTTTCTTAGGGTTAACTGGTACTACAGAAGGTTTGTAGAGGGGTTTTCTTCACTTTCAGCACCATTAATGAAGCTGACTCAAAAACCAGCTAAGTTCTAGTGGACTGAGGCTTGTAGACTAGTGTGTGAGGTGTATCGCTACGTTATAGTCATGCTGGCCTAGTTTGTTGGTTTGTTGGTTTGTTGAAGTTTGTTAGTTGTTTGATATATTGTCTTGATATATACCTGCTTTCAGCTTTGGTATAGAGATCATGGTGGCCTTGACGGCCCAATCAGGACTTCTGTGCTAGTTGTTTATTTCTTTATATGAACTCTTGGGAGTAGCTGTTTCATTTATAGATCTGTTGACAGGGGCCTTGATGGTCGAGGGCTTAATTTTAAGCCGAGATATACTTGTTTGTTTGCTTGATTGTGTGTGGCTGTCATGCGCTAGTAGCAAATGGTTCAGCAGGGTCAGCTCAGGCCTGAGTTTTGGCATTAGGAGCCAGTTGCGCCCCCTGAGTTTGGGGCATGACACGCCCCGTGCCAGCAGTGCGCCAGGGGTCGCCTGGCCTACTCCTTCTGTATTTCATTCCGGACGTGTTTCCTTTAAGTTCTGGCTACGTTTATATTCTTTGTATTAGCTCCTATAGGTTCCATTTACCTTTGAGAATTCCTACATGTTTTAATCACATGTCCTAATTCACCGTCAAAACTAAAGGGTTCGCCTGGGGACCAACAATGTTCTCGAGTGCCGCTACGCCTAGAATCTAGTCTCGGGGTGTGACAATAACACCATTCATATTCTTCTTAGCTCAAAATAATATATATATTACTAAGAAAAGGTTTAATGTAAATAAGCACACCATCATCACGTATATAGTAATCTTCTTTTAACAAATAGACTCTCTTATTTAATATTACTAGAATGACAAGATTAACCTTGTCTCAAGACAAATATTATCCTTCAGATTTAGTTTGTACCATTGATTCCCTACAACCAGCATTGATAGATTGAACTAACAGCAGCTTGATGACTAATGAGTTCATTGCATTGTTATTCCAATTATGTTTCAATATAATTGTTCTTTGACAAATCCTGAGGGTTAGGTTGTGCACACTTCGAATCTCAATAGATAATAGACCAACTCACACACACCTTTATTCTTCTCCACTTAAATATCAGGCTTTTATCACCGTTAAGGATTTGAACTCGTGACGTGTGCCTAATTCATACATCATGCTTGCACTCTTACACTAGGCCAAAGTATAGTGGTAATCTTCTTCACTATGATCTATCAGGAACAACCTCTCTACCTTCACAGTATAGCGGTAACTTTGTGTACACACATCCCAACGTAGGATTACACTGATTATGTTATTTTTGTCGATTTATTTTATTTTATATTAAATAGGTGGCGTAGGTAAACAACAAGATTGGTGATGTTGTAACATGGGGTTGCGTCCTGCTACCTAATCTAGCAATATGTATGCATAACTAATACTGGAGTAATAAATTCTGAAACAATTCGGTGGAAGATTCATAAAAGGGATATAATTAATAACAGAAATTCAAAAATTAAATAAAATTTGATATATATATAAAAAATATGAAAATATTGAATGTTGTTTGGGATTATTATATATATAACTACATATACGATTCATATATATTATTAGGATTAAATTGAGTGAGAAATTGTTATATTTATATGGCATTTTAGCATTAGTATTATGTAATATGAAGAGTCTCATGACTCATATATGTTTGCATTTCAGCTCATCCCTTTATGTTAAAGATTATTTGGAGTAACTAATTGACAATTTCTATTGGTAATTCCCTATATAACTTCTTACTCATTATTTATTTATTATTTAATATTTTTATACCTCGTAATTCATATAATTTCTAGGTCGTCATTCTTTCATTCATTTATTCACATTATTACCTCACCTTTTTCCTATTCAATACAGGAAAAATTCCGCATTTATAATACGAGTAAATGGCCAAAAGCCCCTCCAACCTATAGCCGGATTCCCAACTACACACTCATACTTTACGGAGGTCCTATTACCCCCTTGAACATTTTTTTTTACTTATTTTCTCACCTTTATTTGCTGACATGTCCACATAAACCAGATATAATTAAATGTTTGTTTACACGCGCTGCCACATAATGACTGGACCCCAGAACCCACGAATTTCCCTTAATCTTTTCATTTTCCTCTTTCTTTCTCTAAACCCTAACCTTTTTTCGATCTGACCAAATTCACCCCCCATTCTCTTCGATCTGAGATTTCGTTCCAATCAAAGTTTGTTGAAGGTTGGGGAAGGTTCGTTTAGCTTTTTTCGTTTGTTGGGTCGAAGTTTTCTCTAAGTAAAGGTTAGTTCTTTTAGTTCTTTACTAGCAATTTTGAACAATATTGATTAGGGTTATGAAATTGACAAAAAAAATGAAGAGCAATAACTGGGTTTTGGTATAATAACATTCCATTATGAAGGAAAGTACTGTTGGAGATTTGTCAACAATTAGAAGAATTGAGAAAAAGAGGAAGAAAAAGAGAGTTTGATTTTGGGAGAGATGAGATTATACCGTTGGAGATTTAATATAGCTGATTTGTCAGCTTTTAACGTTTTATTTTCTGTTCTTACGCGCCTAAGGGAGTTGGTCTCACCTTCTTGGACATGTCAGCAAAAAAGGGTGAGAAAATAAGTAAAAAAAATGTTCAGGGGGTTAATAGGACCCCCGTAAAGTATGAGTGTGTAGTTGGGAATCCGGCTATAGGTTGGGGGGGCTTTTGGCCATTTACTCTTTATAATACTGATGCAATAAAAATATAGAGTGCAATAAAGTTACTAGAGAATAAAGTTTTATCTAGTTGAAGAAAATATGTTTTTTTATGGAGTTTTGGACTCAACTTGTGTACAGAGTTTGTTGAGTTGTACATTGTGATTGAACTATTGTACTTTGGAGGGGACAAGTCAAGAAGATTACTACTGGATCGATGAAAAATTTTGTTGCAATGAGCTTGAATCTTCTCAAAGAGAGCAAGAAATTCACGCTTCAACTTAAAAATAATTTATTTTCTTCATTTTATTTTTAATTATAATTATAATTTCACCAACACCTCTAATTAAGTATGTAAAAAATACTCACTACCCCACAAAACCTAATTTTATGTTCTCCATTCTCTTAACTTACATGTCCAAACAAAAAAAGTGAAGGTAAAAAGTTAGAAGTATAAAAGTAAAATTTAAATGTATATTAAACATTTAAACTTGTGATGTTGGAGAATCCCTTTTCTTAGAATTTGATTTTTTGTGGTCAAATTTCCATAATTGTGGTCCTTTTATCCGGCAGATGGAGACATACTCATTGTCGTGGAGCGTTTTGGCCACCCTCCAAAATTGCTCTTCATAATTTTCTTCCCCCTTCCCTCCTACTTTTTAACTAGTGTGATGTATGAGATTTTTATTTTTTCCTCTTCAACTATGCTCCAAAATATAGAACCTTTTTAATGAGTAAATTGATTTTGGAATTCTATCAATTAATAGGGGTAAAAATGATAGACTCACTATGTCAACTATTATTTTCTTAATAGGTGTGTCAAGTCAGAATAAACAAGTAAATAAGAACAAATGGAGTATTTGATATTGTCAGAAATACATTACATATGGAAAATCATTTGTCAATGTTTGTCATGAATAGATTAGGTTATTGATAAACATACATTCTCACGTACAAATTTGATTCCTTTTCATGAGCTAAATACATATGCATTTTCGTTAATAATGTAATGAGTGACCGTGAGATTTGATTGCTTTCCTTTTCTTTTACGAGTCAAACATATGATTTTTTTATGCACTTTTATTGATAATATAATGAATGACCATGAAACTTGATTGCTTTCCTTCCTTTTCACGAGTCAAACACATGATTTTTTATTGATAATATAATGAATGTCGTATATATATATATATATATATATATATATATCTTGTGCATTCATGTTTAACCTTGTGGAAAGATATATACTTTTATTTTTATTATAAATTATATGTCCCATTTTCATCAAAGACACACTTTCAATTGATTTAGGGAATTGAAAATTAAGAGAGTAGCTAAGTAAGCCAATATAGGCTTAGGCAGCATGACACACATTTTTAAATAATTAAAGGCAATTAGTAGGACTAGGCAGCAGCCTCAGCGTGCATCTCGGCTTTGATGGCAGCAGCTAATTGGTCATATGCTTCACCCCATGCTTCTTTCATCTCATCGTTCCATTTCTTTCCCATTGCTTCTTCCACTGTTCTCAACAATGCTTCTTTTACTACCTACAATCAACTCTTTTATTTATCATTTCTTAATATGCGTGTTGACGAAGGAAAGGGAGTAGTGTATATGTAAACAAAATAAATTACGTACCTCAAAATGAGGGTCAGCAACTCCTTGCTGAAGATGGATGGATCCCAAGTACTTGAGAGTAGTCTCACCTACCACCACTTCTCCCTTTTCCCGAAGCTGAATCGCCGATTCACATGTCTTTCCACAAAACAAGTAATCTAAAATTATTTTTTTCACTACTTTTTAGCCCATAACAAAAGAATTACGATTCAATTTTTTATTCAACTCGTTCATTACTCAAACGGTGAACACCTCTATTTAGAACCATACTACTATTAATAATTATGTAAGGAGCGTCATATAAAATGAATAATAAGTTAAACTTTTAAGAAAATTCCAAATAGTCAAGTCATCCGTATAAGAAGACAAGTAGAGATCATGTGCATGCCACGTTCCTTATCGTTTAATTTGTAGTTGGGAAATATGAGGTACGGAGAGTGGTGATGAGATTGTATAACATCTTATGGTATGTTGTTTGGGCTTTTTAAAAATATCAAAGGGTGTGTGTTGAATTAGCTAAAAGTAGTATTTTTTCTGTCCAATTTTACTTGTCCATTATCCTAAAAATAATTATCCAACAATACTTGTCTGGTTTGAAAAATCAAGAAATAAATTTATCTTTTTGGATTTGTTTTACCTTTACTATTAAATACTATTCACATCTAATATATATTCAAAACATTAAATTTAATATATTCAAAAGGTAATGTAGTAATACTATTCCTATTATTTATTACTCCCTTCGTTTAAAAAAGAATGATCTCCTTTCATTTTTAGTCAGTTTCAAAAAGAATGAGCTCTTTCTTTTTTTGGTAACATTTTTATTTCAGTTTTCCACGTGACATGTATAAGGCCACAAGATTAAAGGACAATTTTGTACATTTGACATAACTTTAATTTAAAACTACAAGATTCAAGTCTTCTTTATTTTCTTAAACTCCGTGCCAAGTCAAACTAGGTCTCTTTTTTTTAAACGGAGGGAGTACTTTTTAAGGAATGCGTTAAGTCAATAGTGAACAAATATTATTGAATTGAAGGAATATATTCTTGGAAAATCCAACACGAATGCATCATGAAAAGTGAAGAGTCCGTACAACTTAGGAAGTTTCTACTAAGAATAAATCCATAACAATGAAGGGAAATATATAACTAACCATCTTGAAAACCTTAACAGCATGAGCTTTAAGCTTGGGATTGTTCTGAGGAAGTTCATTAGAGTCCTTCAAGAATGAGAACATGTTCTTTGCTGCTGGTGCTATCTCCAGGATCCTACCAATTAATATTTGAATCCCAATTAGCTAGGGGAGAAAAGATGTACATGTACACATGACATGACTCTCTACATATACACAGGTAGATCTAGACTAGACGCTACTAATTCCACAAAATTTACTATATAGATCCTCAGAATCGAATAACTCTAAATTTTGAATTTATCACTGTACGTCTTTATGTTAAACAAAAAGTTAAAGCAAATAGCATTAGTTACGTTACTTACAATGAGAAGAAACGAAGACTAAGTTGAGGAATGTCGTCTTGCTTCATGAATTCCCATGAATCCTTCACCAAAGCTTCTTGTTTATCTGTGAACCCCATCTTCTATTCTCTTATTTCTATCCTTTACCAAAGCATCCTTAACTATTTATACTTGTACAACTGTTTAGTTATCTTTAAAAATAGGCAAAAAAAAGAAAAAGGAAATGTACAAACAATTATATAACAAAAATAAGAACCACTACGTCACACCTTTGCTCATAAGATATGATTCTTTGAACATTTGTCCAAGATAGATACATATAATTATATCATTTTCTTTGTCTCTACTCTCTATTCACATTGGGGTGAGGTGGAGAGTTAATTTTTTTATTTTAATTGTGAAGTTGGATATTGAATTTTTTAATTTTCTAAAATAAAATTTATATATTTAAAAATAAGTTAAATATTGTTAAAATATATTTTTAAAAATTGACTTCCGACATTCAAACAATACCATGTTGGAGGATGTTAATTTCTATTTATGTAGAAGCGTGAAGAGGAGGACGATATCGGACAAAACTATCATTTCTAAAAATTATATGTACATTGTTTATTTATATATTGTATGTGATAATCTGCAATGTCATTACGTCACTTAGGTGGCACATAGCACAAAGTTGTCTTTGTACATACGAAGTAGACTAGTCCTTAGATGGAATATGTAATTTTCCAATTTCTTAAATTTGTATGAAAGGTCCTTAAAAATTTTCTAGCACGGTAGATAATTCTAAATATAGGAGTAACTTATAAATATGACATATAATGATTGAGCAATATAAAAGTTATTTTAACGATTTTCTTGTGCTTTTCTTTTATTTAACATTCATTAGAGATCTAATGTCAAAATGATTTACTTGAACTTGAAAGATCGTAAAGAAATCACAAGCGAGTTGTCAATGTCTCGTGTGTTTAATGAAAGTCTAAGTTGATGACAATATGGTATCAGATCAAAGGTTAATATTAGAAAAATTACAAATAAGAGAGAGATTAACGCTTTTAACACCGCCTATGTCAGACATGATGTTGGGGAGAGGCACTGAAAAATTAAATTATAAAAGCAATGAGGAACTATTATCCTACCCAACACCAAGTAAAAGCGTTGATATCAGTTATTTGATGTGATGTATGCGCTTGATATAATATTATATTAATATTAAAATAAGCATGAACACATATAATTTTTAAATTTTAATTATAGAAGTTTTAAAAATTTATAAGTTATTATTTAATTTTAAAGAAATATAGAAATAGAAATGATAATTGTTATAAAATGTTGTTATCATTATCATTCTATGTCGTGCTCTAAAATATTTATGATTTATTTTTTTGAATAATGAAGTCAATTTAATATTATAACAATATAGGCCTATAAGCAAGTCACGTCGTGTAAGAAAATAGGAGGAGAAAGAAGGGGGAACATACACCCAGACAGTTAGAATCAATAATAATAATAATTAAAATCATATAATTAATAATTAATCAATTTCCCAGTTGAAATTTTTGGAAGTAGGATTTTTGAGATTCGTATCAATCACTCTTGGCTCTTTGGAGTTGTTTAAGGTCACTGCTTCTCAATTTTTCAACTATCTATGAATACATTTTTGTCTAGCTGTGATAAGGGATGTGCATATTTTTTTGAAAATTATCATGTTATTGGATTAAAATTTATATTGAAAATTTTGATATAATAATTTTATGAAAAAATTACAGAAATTCCACTTTTTAGTTTACATATTACCATTATCCCCTATAAGTTTTACAAATCTCCAAAATCTCTCATTTTCGCGCATCAGATTAGTGTATCTCGCGCATCAGATTTATGTATCAGCGCTTATATTATTGTATCTCGCGCATCAGATTAGTGTATCATGTATAAAATGTAATGTATCTTACTTAACGATTAATGTATCTCGCGCATCATATTAATGTATCAGCGCTTATATTATTGTATCCGTTTGAGGGATTTCTGTAATTATAAACTTTTAAGTGATAGATTGTAATTTTGCCTTAAAAGTATGTGATTTTTGTAATTTGCCCTAATTTTATATTATGATTTTGATACGGTATTTTGTAAAGATGGATTTTGGGCCTAGCTAATTCAACCTAAAAAACTAGCTTATGGGGGAGGAGGGGGATTGTCCAAGACCATATAAGAAGATCAAATTCCCACCCCTTTTTCGATGTGGGGATTCTTAACACTTGCCCCACGTCCAGACCTCGTTAACTGGAACGTAGACACGATGATATGGGGGGCCAACGTCGGTGAATAAAGAATTGGGATGAGTCTGACTCTAATACCATGTAAAGATGAATCTTGGGCCTAACTCAACCTCAAAAGCTATCTTATGAGAGGAGGATTGTCCAAAGTTCATATAAGGAGACCAAATTTCCACCCATTTTCCGACGTGGGAATTCTTAACATATTTAGTATGCATTTTCTAAATATTTAATATTCTATATAGTATTTAATATTTATATTTATAAAAATAAATTACCAAATATCCTATTGAAATATTTAATTACAATTATCTCTCTCTCTCCCTCTCTCTCTCTCTATATATATATATACTAGAAGGAGCAAAATATTTAATTACAATTATCTCTCTCTCTCTCTCTCTATATATATATATACTAGAAGAATGATGCTCGTGCATCGCACGTGCCCAACGTGTCATTGAAATAAATAAATTATAATTAAGAATTGTTTGTACAACATTGGTGTAATATTGTTACAATATGTGCAAAAAATAATGCTAAGTAAAATTTAATTTAGATTATTGTCAATCCTCCTATTTTGCAAAAATGAAAATTCAGTTAAATGTACTCTAAACATTTGTATAAAAAGACCAAAACTGCAAATCATATCATCATTGACCACTTCCTTATGGTTTGATGGAGCCATCAATGTAGACATTACCGAAAACCTGGTATCATATGCCCCTGTGATCTCAGCTGAAAAGGCATACCATGAGCAATTATCTGTACCTGAGAGAACAAATGCAGTTTTTGAGCCCTCAAGCATGATGGCTAAATGTAATTCAAGGCATAGAAAAAATATATGTTGTTCTAAAATAAAAAATTCATCCCTTACTCTAGGCTGCCCACAGTTTACAATCAAATCAGACTTTGAGTTTCAATAACATAATATTACCTTGGTGTTGTATAAATCTCTAAGAAAATCATTTTGTTGCATTAACATATAATAGAACAACTTAGTCTTCAAGAGCATCCTTATGCTTCTTAATTTGGACATCGTAGAAAGAGCACATATTAAAAATGTCAGCTTCTCTTCGTCTCATCTATATCTCATATACAAATTGTCTCTCATTAAATACAAAATAAATGTTTGTTTTACTTCTATTGAGGGACATGGAAAGAGTAAAAATATTCAGAAAACGGATGGAGATTAAATTAGCTAAAAGTGTTGCGGAAGATAGTCACGGACATTTTAGAGCTCATACTTGGACTAAAAAAACCTCCATTTTTAAAACTATTTAATTTGTCAAACCTGCAAAGACAGTAAGCAAAACACAAAGAATTAATAATATCAATTAGTGGTAGAAAATCTTAAAGGTATATTTTTCAACAATTGATTTATTTGTTTTAGAAAGTGTAACAACTTAATCCAAGATGAACCAATGATCATGACACAAATTTCTAATGAAAAAATATTATGCTACAAATAGAAGAGAAAACATGAAGAGTATATTACTCTATAAAAAGCATATGACAGAACTTTAACACAATATTGTTATATTACATACTCAAATTACCACTCCTGCTTTAGATTTCTTATGTTCAATTTTTTCTGAATTGATCAAATGAAAAATATTTTTAACACTATCAGTTGTATCTAACTAATATGAACACATGAAACAGAAGCTTCGAGAAAGTATAAGATCACATGCATATAGAGCAGCGAAACTTGAAAATTGCAGAACCTGAAATCAACTATTTCGCCTGATTCAACCTGTTTGTCCTTCTGACTATGTAACTTAAACAATTTTTCTTTGAATACCCCTTCAACCTACTACATTAGTAGCTGAGTTTTCCCCGAAAATGTAGTTCCAACAACAAAATAATCAATAGTGAAAGATTACCCTGAATTTTCAGCCTTCGATGTCACTGCTAATTTCATGGAATAAGCAGGAAAGGATTCGGTAACTCAAATTCTTTCTCAACAATCACCTGAAAGTTGTGATATCACAGGAAAATTAAATCACCTCAAAGTAGAGGCCTTAACATATAAAGATTAATCAATTTTTTCGGAAAAATACTACATGAAAAAGAGATATTACGGGAAAAATGTCTACTCACCTAAGCCCACCGTTCAACTTCATTAGCCTTGAATCATTTGTCAAAACAATAAACTCTTGGAATTAATCTCTCTTCATAGCACACAAGTCTTACCTTCGTGGAGAAATTTTCTCAAACATATGACCGCATCAAGTCATTAATTATCTGCAAAAAGTATCATATTGATAAGAAAATACTAATATTTTAGTATATTAGGGCTAGAAACTGCAAAACATTAGAAAAAAATATGCATGCACAAAATCAATTAAGAAAACATGCATATACCCATAACCTTAACATCAAATTTCAACATACAAAGAGGCATCTATCAAAACTCAAAAGAATCCAAGAAAAATTGTGGAAGGCCTAAAATAAGAAAAATCAGCAGAATAATAGGAAGCATAAACACGATAAATAATGGACAAAAAAGAGTAAACATTTGTTAAGTAAGTTGGCCAATATCATACAAAAATACTTACCAAGTAAACAACTCAAAGAACTTGAGAAGTCAAGTGAGAATTTGAAGTAGGGTTAATTAGCTTCGTTGAAGGTTAAAAATGATTGTCAATCTTCCATGGAAGTTGTGATGCAGAGAAGAAAGAGTAAAAGCAGTGGTGAGAGTGAATAATAAAATGGATATTCCACTTTTTTTACATAAAAAGTAGTGATACACCAGAGTATATGCTATACACTTTTGGAAAATATAATAAGTAACTAAAGTGAACTTACTATTTTAACCTTATTCTTTTAACCCAAGTCCTTTTCGAAGTACAAATTACATTGCTTCTTGTACCATATTTTGATGCAATGTTCATCCTCAACAACTGTCACTTCTAAATAAGGGGTAATAAAATATAGAATATAATTATTAAAGTCTTTTGTACAGGCAGCTACAACTGTTTGTAGCCTATATAAATAGTAATACTCACACAACTTGTTGTACAATTAAGTATTGCAGAGTTCATCCTTTTTTTGTTGGCTTTTATATATATATATATATTAAGCCCAATGACATGACGCCACATGAAGATAGAATTCTCATTCATCTTTTATTGATTTTTTTTTTGCTTTATTCCCTTATTTACGCCCTCCGTTCAAATAGAGGAAAAATCACATCATTTTATCCCTTCCGGTGATTAAAAGTCACACATTTTATTTCCCACGTCGTCTTTCTTCTTATTCTTCGTCTTCTTCTTCTTCTTCTTCTTCTTCTTCTTCCTCTTTGTTCTAACTAATAATAGTGTTTTGATGATTTGGGTAAAAGTTCTTGAGGATTGTGATGCAACCTCTGACGCTTGTTGGTGATTGTCCATGTACTTTTTGATGTACAAATTGAGATGAATCAGAAGGTTGAAAGGGTTGATAGTGAAAAACTGTATACGGTTTTTTTGTAGACAAGTAGGAATTTTAAAAGGGTTTGGGGAATTTTGGGGGAATACCTATAAGAGGGTATGATACAATGTGGAATTTGTTTGGTTGGTACACTTGTTGTTCATTTTTCGTAGTGCTTCATTTAGTTTGTCTTCTATTGGTTCAGCTTGAACTTTAGACTTGGGTATTATTTTGTTGCTATAATGTTGGACATTCTTTGTTAGTGCTTTGCATTTCTCAACAAAGTGATATCAGAGTATTGATTATTGTTGATTATCAATTTGAATGATGGAGGCAAATAAGAGAAAGGTGGTTTGATTGAATGGTAGTTACTATCATACTTGAAAAGACAAGTTGAAAGATCTTATATTTATCAAAGAGATGCATTTACTTGTGTTTGCTTCTACTATACCTCAGTCCATGATGAATGGGGAATGAGAATTTGAGCACTTGTAGGTTTGTGGTGTATCAGACACTGGGTTGAAGATAATATTAGAAATCACATTATGAATGAGACACATGCGAAAAGTCTGTGAGACAAGCTCAAGACACTTTATGTTTCAAAGACATGAAATAACAAGTTTTTTCTATTGAAATAATTGATGAACATCACGTATAAAGAGGGCACTCTTATTTATGATCATATTAATGATTTTCAGGATGTTCTTGACCAGTTGTGTAAAGTTTGATGAAATGATATAGGGACTTTGGCTTCTTAATACTTTGCCATACTTTTGGGAAGCTCTTCGAATTACTTTGACGAATTCTGCTCCTAGTGATGTTGTAACTATAGAATATGCTAAGAGTGGTGTCTTGAATGAAGAGATGGGAAGAAGATCTCAAGGCTCATCTTCTTTACTTTAACACTCCGATGTTTTGGTTACTAAAGACAGGGGAGAAGCAAGTTCAGATGTCAGAATGACAAAGATAAAAGTAGAGGCAAATTAAAGTCTAAATAAAAGAATGTTACATATAACTATTTCTACAAGAATGAGCATATAAAAAAATATTGTTATAGGTATAAGAGAGATATGAGACAACAATAGAAAGATGGCGATGATAAAAATTGTGTTGCTATTGTTGCTAATGATGATCTTCTTATTTGTTGTGATGAAAATGTCATTAATCTTGTTCGTGATAAGTCTAGATGGTTTGTGAATTCTTATGCCACTTTTCATGTCTGTCACGATTCAAAGTATACCCTAGGCATAACATGGCGTATAGGACCCCGAAAGGCTCTACAAAAGCCACTTAGCATGCATCATACAAGATAATAGAAAATCAAGATATTTTAAAAGACAATTCATATCATAAAGAGTTTTATAAAACGAAGCAGAACTTTACATAGTCTTAAAGACATCTAGTACATCAAGAGTGATCGGGACGTAACCCGTACATCACATACAATACTGAAAATTAAAGACAATAGGAATAAAATCTCGGTCCTCGGAACATGAGGACTCACCAATCTTCAATATCTACTAAGTGATCTCTAGCCACGGAGATAAAGAAACTGGAGCGTCGAACCCTACATTTTTTAAGAATGTAGGCAAGAGTATGCGTTTGTACAAAAATATAGCAAGTATAATAGCAATGCATAGAGTTATAAAATCATGCTAAGAAGGACCTTTCATGTCATGAAAAAAACAAATTGAAACGATAAAATAAGAGGTTAGAATATATCATCGTAATCAAGTTCAATGCAAGTAAAGCTCACCTTTGAACACTTGTGAGATACTTCTTGAAGTAACCTTAGTTCATCATTATTGTGGGAAGTAGCCTTAACCGACATTTAAGATCATGTGAACTATAACATGGAATCCGATGTCTTTCCCACACCGAAAAGGGGTGTCTTAATAGTTTCGTTACCGGGAAGAAATGAATGTTGAGTGCCTTACAACAAAGGACCGAGTGGTTTCAAGAAAAAAGGCATAAAAAGAAGGTTATTAAAAGAAGGTCCAAAATGAAGTTTGTCTTGTATTAAAGCGCTTGGGAATGTAGTTACTATTCATAGCCAAAAATAGTTCCTACCCGTCCTCTAGCCTACATTACAACCTTAAAAGACCTAATTAATCTTGAACTTCCGCATTCTTGAAAGTAGTGATGCAGTACACTAAGGGCAAGCCTATGGTTCGTTGGTGTGGCATGTGAATTCTTTTGAGAGTGTGAGAGAAATTTGCTTCCCACACCCATTATGGTTTGAATTTTTAATGTGTGAGTAAATTAGGGTGTTCACTTGTGGTGAGGGCACATGTTTAATGAAGGTTGGTAACTGCTATAACTGTATATTCAAAAAATGTGCATAAGTTTGTTGCGTTATAAGAGTTCATTCTTAAGGCTAGATTATTTTGCACGAGTTGTCCTATTGAACGCATAGAGATACCATGCGTATTTTGAAACTCATGTGGTTGTTGTGGCCGAAGTTAGATTGTCTTTAATTAGTTGGAAGGGTAGTAGAGTCGTCGTATGCATGAAAGATCGGAAGTGTTTGAGGATGAACAAAGCTTTAAGTGTGGGGTGGTGATCTTAGGGGTATTTATGCGCCTAATAACCAATTTATCTCATATATCTAGCTAAGTTTGAGAGCAAATTCCTAATCGGTAGTGCAATTTTAGAGTCTATTTATCGTAGTTCCTCTAACCAATATGATTAGATGTTACAGGGTGCAAAACAAGGAAAAGGAGAGAAAAAGGACACTATGCTGAGGTCGGAGATTAGAAGTCGAAGTTGCTAAGGAGAAACGGCCAAGAAGCTGGAAAAATACTTTGTGAGGGAGCACCTTTGCGTCGCGGAGCTGAAGCTAGCATGTGGAAAATGAATTTTACAAAACAGTGGAATGTGTGATGGATGCACTTCGCGGAGTTGGCTCAGGCTATTCGAAATGTGCAGCGAGAGAACAGGTCCACATCGCGGACCTAGATTACAGAATTGCATCACGTGTTTTATTTCAGACTATAAATAGTCCAGTTGTATTATTTTATCATTATTCAGCTTTTAGAAAATGGGAAAACACGATTTGAGCGATTTTGCTGACATTCTCTAGGGCTTTTCTTCTACACTTTCATTTTGGTAAACACTTCTATGATCTTTGAATATTATTTGATGATGTTTCATTCTATGAGTAGTTAATTTCCATTATTCTAGGGTTGTAGCTACGATTAATGGCGTAATAGTGTTTATTTCTTGCATGAGATGGGTTTTCTTATGATTTATGCTTTCATTCTTGTTTAACTATTTTAATGACTGATCAACATTAAAATAAACTCATTGTCCACTCTTGAACTCGGAAGACGAATAGAGGGATACACCAAAGAATGTGAGAAGCGTGTTCATTCTAGGGTAAAACTTAGAGTGTTTCGTATATAGGATAGATTATACCTATATGTCGTGTTTGATTAATGTGCAAGATGATAGCTTAATGCTCCGCTATTGGTTCATGTCTATCCCCGCTCAACAATGTAGTTAGGTTGTCAATGGTGGTAGGCAATTAGAGGTCGGGAGATCATGATCGTAAAATCAACCTTGTGAATCAATAATGAGGTTAATCTGTCGAATGCTAGAATAAGTTATTATTATGTTTGAAATCGGTATATGCTACAACCCTGGAATATTTCCCAAATTGAGAAATTCCTTTGTTTGCAACTATTTAATTATAGTAATTAATATTTGAAATTGTTCAATTTAGTTGATACAAACAAATTCCTAAATTTGTCTGTCACATACGTAAATTTATTTTAGTTACAATAAAGTTAGTGTTTGTTGATTTGAAGTCCTTTGAGTTTGATAATTCGGCTCGAAAGAGTCGTTGTACTACTTGAGTGACCAGGTTCACTTGCGTGTGCTTTTGGACGCAATAAGTATAAATGGTAACCTTATGTGTTTACCTTATTTGCGGTATTACTATATAAATTAGCGGCACCGATGTCGAAATGACACTTTTCTGTATGCAGGTAAAGCATTCCATAGTTTGTTTCTTAAGCTTGATTAATTGCTTATACTCAGACGGTCTAACCTACTAAGCACATGTGTATTGTACTCACCCCTAATTCTGTTATCTTCTTGATGCAGATCCTAGTTATGGTGATTTTCATAGCGGTTGATCGAATCTAGCAATTTCATTCCATTTAGAGTTGTGGTGAGATCATACTTTCCTGATTGTCATTGACCTCCCTCTATCATTTATAGTCTTTGATTTATTTTTGAAGACTTGAGATGTATTCCAGATTCTAGAAATGTATTAGACTCTTTTTATGCTTATGATACCAGATTTTGGGAATCTCCTTGTTATTTTTTTTCATTTCTCGTTGGTTTTGGCCTAAATTCCCTATGAAAGTCGCGTATGTGTTATTTCTTTTGACTTACACACCAAATTAGATTCTCGGGGTGTGTGCCATCGTAACCTCGATTGTTGGGTCGTGACTGCAGGGTGGGCTAAATTGTGGTAAATGGGCGAGTTCTTAATTTATGGGTAAAAAAATAGAGTAATTATATTAGGGTATATATGAGCTAAAAGTATGAGTGTAGGGAATAAAGATATATGCAACCTTAAAGTATAACTGAGGGTATATACATACAATTTTTAAAAGTTTGAGGGGGATAAGGTACAAGTACCCCCTAGACTATGACCGAAATCCCAGAGACACACCTTAACTAAACTAAGGTCTTATTACCCCCCCCCCCCCTCCCCAACCCATTTTTTATAATTTTGTATACTTTTTTGGCTTACGTTGTATCCAAATATGTCTCACGCGCCTCAACTGCGTGGAGTCACGGAGTGTGCCACGTAAGCCAAAAGGTGTACAAAATTATTTTTAAAAATGAGTTCAGGGAGGTAATAGGACTTTAGTTTAGTTAAGGTGTGTCTCTGAAATTTCGGTCATAGTATAGGGGTGTACTTGTGTCGTATCCCTATACTTATCCCTTTTTTTCTTATTTTATTTATCTACAACATAATTGTCACGACCCGAGCCTACACACTGGACGTGGCCGGCACTCAAGAACCATTGTTGGTCCCCAAGCAAACACTCATCCTAGCTGACTACAAGCGGAAGACTAACTCAAGCATACAAAAGCTTAAAACTGAAATAAATTCAATAACTCACCTACCAACTTTAAAATAATATGAACAATACCCAATAGATGAACTCAGAATTTGTAAAAATAACTCAAAGAAGATACATACTGAAACTACTCAACTTTGTCTATCTATGAAGCCTCTACTATCACAGAAGAATATCGGGACAAGACCCACGACATTTAAAAACTTCTAACTGTAAGATAAAGGTGAAGTCTTCCGGAATATAAGATGGCTCACCAAAGCTGGCTGGAATATCACATGACCTCAACGAAATGCGTGTTGATGATCCTAAATACATGTATATGCATCATGAAATGATATAGGCCAAATGGCTCAGTATATGGAATGTACGAGCATATAAGGGGAATTCTAAAGCATAAACATAAGTTTGAACTGATGGAAAAGAAACATACTTACCTCTTCTCAACTCACTCACTCATCTTAACTCAACTTAAAAAAACATAGTTCAACTCAAATCAGAGAAATAGGGCAACTGAAACATAGTTCAACTCAACTCTGTGAAACATAGTTCAACTCAACTCTATGAAACATATTTCAACTCAACTCAGAGAAATAGGGATCAACTCAACAATAAAAGCAACAATAAAGGATGCAATATCTCAAAAGTTGTTAAAAACAATAGATAATAACTCAGTTGTATGCAAAGATACAATAATAACTCAATTGTATGAAAATACAATAATAACTCTTATTTGTATGCAAGGACACAAAATAACTTTGTTTGGGAGATTCCCTAACCGACAAGCATCATTATGAGCTATGTGATGATACAACATCTAGTCCACGCTGCCAGAACTGTCCTATACTTTGCCGGCATATAGAACCTACTAACTAAGTGGATTCACTAGTCTATGTTAAAAAGAAATAAGGAATCATCTAAAAAGTATGACCCTTTCTACCCACGTTGGCTACATGGTTTATGAGGGCTGTGAGTTGTTAGAACTCGATCTCCCTCAAATCGGTGCTCAATACTACTCCCAAAATATAACTTAGCTCATTATGTTTTAAGGAAAAAATTTCCTTTTTCTCATTCTTTGAGATTATTACTCAAAAGGTTTCTCTTAAAAGAGATGGTATTCAAAACTGCTCATGAATTCTTTTGGAAATTGGTGTTTCCTCTCATCTTAAATGAAAAAATATTTACTCTTGGAAATACTTAGTTCCCTTATATCATTTTAAAGAAATTAACTCTACTCTACTCTTTCTCAACTCAGTGCTCAAGTCTTTAAATCAAGTTTTAAAACAATTTGTAAAAAGACTTCTTAAAATAGGGTTCATGCCGAATTATGGACGTGAACGACTCAATACAAGATTTTTAATAACCATGCATAGAACTCAATACTTGGAACTCAACAACTCCAGAACTCAAGGAATTAATGATACTACTCATCTAAAGAATGCTAGACTCAGATGGTTCATGCGGAATTATGGGCATGAACTACTTAACTCAAACACTCAATAATACTTCTCATCTAAAGACTGCTCGACTCATAGAGTTCATGCGGAATTATGGGCATGAACTACTTAACTCAAACACTCAATAATACTTCTCATCTAAAGACTGCTCGACTCATAGAGTTCATGCGGAATTATGGGCATGAACTACTCAACTCAAGGACTTTCATGGATAACATGTAGACTGTAGTAGTCCCATGATTAGGGATATAATCCCAAAATGATTAGGAACTCAATACTCAAGACTTAGAACTTGAAGATACTACTCCTCTCAAAGATACTCAAATTATGGAGTTCATGCGGAATTTATGGGCATGAACGACTTGACTCAATGATAATGTAGACTCGTGAATACATTATCATACTCACTTACTCGAGTCTTGAAACAATTTATAAGTTATTGTAGAAGACTCCTCGAAAAGACTCAAAGGGACTTTCTCAAACTTTACTCTTAACTCTTCCTTGAATTTGAATTATGAATTCAAGGGTTATGATTCATGTTATTAATGATCTCTCGATGATTAATGAAGGTTTAATTAGTAGGGATTAAGAAGAGAATGAAAGCTTGACTCAAATAAACAAGTACGGAACGAGAACGGAGAAGGAAGATGGCCCATTTATAGGGGTCTGATTGGGCGAATTGTTGGCGCGGCGCGCCAGACCTCCATTTACTAGGGGTCTAATTGGGTGCACTGCTGGCGCACTGCCCCAACCTTCATTTACTGGGGACTGATTGGGCGCATTGCTGGCGCGCCGCCCCATCCCCAATTTAGAAGTTTTAAAAAAAAATTGTTCGATTTTGGGTCCTAATTCATATAAAATTCATTGAATTCTTCCCAACTTTCTTATATTTGTCAACCTAACTCAAGTACATGAAAATCTACTCGAAATTACTCAAGAATTACACTCACTCCCAAGATCCTCACCTCAAAAACTCAACAAACTCCAATAACAAGGAATGAAGAACAAAACCTCAAGAAACTCCTCAAGAACTCAAATCATTCAACCTCAAGAATGAAATTATGGATAAAAATCACATGATTGACGTGTGGGTGAACGAACTCAACACTATGAGAACTTACATACTGATACGCTCAAATTACACCTCCCTAAAGAAGCATAAGCGGTCATTATCAAGTAAAGAACCCAACTTATAGGTTGGGGTTGATCCCACGAGGAACATGGTTTAGACTTTAATTTAACCAACAATTATATTCGATTAGTCAAATTACTTCCAGAAACAAGTAATAAAAAGGGGGGTTTTTTTGTGAAACAAATTGAAAGAATTTAATAAGTAATCAGTAATCAAAACTCAATTTTGGTTGTTATCAAGATGAGATCGATGTTTGGCTTAGTTATTACTTCGCACCAATCGACACTAGCCTATTAGATAGTATCACACTAAATCTATGTTGATAATTCTTTTCTTCTTGATTACCTCCTTGGTCTGGCAAGTAGCAACAAGGCGAGTTCTAATGCGTGCACTCGTTAAAAAGACTTCTAAACGATAGAATTATCAATGCATGCAAAAGACTATTCAAGAATTACTTATTTACTATTCATACTTTGTTAATCGCTCATGGTTCCCACAACCCTAGTTGTGGATTTAGTTACTCATATTAGCAAGAACACAATTCATAATTGTAGAGGTAGAAATCATGAACTTACGTAAAGAGAATAATAAACCCAGAAATTCAACTTGAATTGCAAAGCCAAAATCTTCAAAACGAACTTAGGAAATCAATAATTGCTAGGGTTGCAATTTAATCTCCAAAGTAACCAAGTAAAACTAGAATAATAATCTCTAACCCCCAAAAACGAGGTTTACATGCCCTATTTATTGAAAACAAATCCTAAATTAAAAGGGAAACAAATTAAGGAAAGTTTGTTCAAGCACGCGTCTTCATTCCACGAGACTGACTTACGGACCGTCAATGGATCTACGGTCCGTAAGTCCCTTCCGTCAACCAGGACTTAGAAAATATTTCAGCTTCCAAAAATCAGCTTCTCTGAAGCAAACGATAGACTTACAGTACGGACCATAGATCGATCTACGGTTCGTCAATATCCTTCGTAGCTCCACACTTGGAATCTTCAAAAATCAGGTACTAGAACCCTCGCAGTATCAATCTACGGATCAACAGTACGGTCCGTAAATCAATCTACGGACCGTCAATGGCCACCGTGGTTCCACACTTGGTCAGATTTCCCTGATTTGTCTTCCATACCTTGCCAACTAATCTACGGTCATCACCTACGGACCTTCAATGGACCTACGGTCCGTAGATCACCTCCGTGAATGCCCTTTTTCTGCATTTCTTTCAGCTATCTCTATACTTCCGCGCCTGAACATCTTTCCTGCAAAATATGATAAAAACACATAAAAACCAATACAAAAAGGCCCTAGACACACACAACTTGTAAGTGAACTGTATTAGAAATACCGTAAAACTCACGGTATATCACATACCTCAAAGAACTAGGTTCTTGGTGAAATCTTGAATTTCTTGAATGAACGCTTGAAACTTTGAACTTTTTCTCCTCTTGAATCTTCTCTCTAAAAATCCTAAACTCTTTGGGGATGAATGAAATTGATTCTAATCAGTTTAGACCCTTAATTGGGTGAAATTCGCGTTTAGAATAAGTGGGGGTAAGAAAAAGACTAAATTACCCGGTCCTATTCTCGGGTAACTTTCCTTAAATGGATAGCCTGACTTCAAAAGGGCATATCTCCTTCATACGAGCTTGAAAATTAGCACTCTCGGTGGCGTTGGAAAGAGGACTCAAAGATATTTCGTTTGATATCTTATGGGTCTCCTAACTCATTCTGTACTGAAAGTTATGGTCGTTTGAAGTTGACTCTAAACTTAAAAGAACTAAGGAATGACTTGAATGAATTCTCTTTAATTCTTTTTGGAACTCAAGGTGCTATATCTAGTGACCTGACCTTAACACTTAAGAAATTATAAATTCCTTGGTAAAATCCTACTCACAACGAAGAAGGGTTCGAGTCTTAGTTCAAAAAACTTCTGGAGTGTTACAATAATACCTCTCATCTCTTCAACATACACCCAACATTAAAAAAAAAAAAAAAGGAAAGTATTTTTTATGTAGGTGGAGTACTTTTTTTCATCTAGTAAATGTCAAGATGGTGGATAATAATTTGAGGTGTAATGGGTAATTAGCAGGATATAATGCGGAGAACATGTCAGAGTAGTTACATGATATACAAAGAATATGACACCATTTTCTCCACTTTATACATACTAATTATCATACACTTTAATATTTAATATTGATATTAAAATGCACATATACACCAACAATTAAACTAATCTACACCTCCTATATATATTTTTTGCAGGATATGATTCCAATCTGCAAGTAGTGACTACTAACATTATTACTGGTTTCATGTGTAAAAGAACCATAGTTATATATAGATGGAGGTATCTATCAAAATTTCCTTGTCACACAAGACAAGAGCCATAATATTCCAGCCACAATAAGTACAAGATGCTTGAGTTGCAGTCCTACTTTCCTCTTTAACTTTTTCCTATAGGTGTTTTCTGTTCCTTCCCTAATTTTCCTGTCTGGACATTTCTTCTACTTTTTCATCTAACTACTTCCTTTTTTCTTTCTCAGTTTTTCTTCTGAAAATAATATATACTCTTCTAATTTCTTTTGGTCAATAAATTAAACAATACGTAAGGCAAACGCTTTTGCTAGTCTTGAATGTTTATTCTCATCGAAACAACAACATTAAAGGATCAGATATACCCTTAAACTAAGCAAAATAAGACGGTCAGAAGAGGAGTCTTGGCATAATTGATAAAGTTGTTGGCTGTGAAAATAACTTCTTGCAGAAATCCAAAAAGATGGCATACAATTAACTCTTGTGGCGTGGTCCTTCTCCAAATTCTCTACATAACAGAAACTTATTACATCAGACGGCTCTTTTTTTTAATAGTTTAGTTAAATATGCCCTTACCGTTTAAATTTTTCCTTGTTATAACAGCACCCATCAATTAACCTAATTAAATATAAAAAAAAAAGAGTCGAATATACTTTTAAAGTATGTGAAATTAAGCTGATATACCTTTAAGACACAATACTGTATCTCTCTCTTTGTGGTTTATTCCATTTGGCTTATGGTTTAAGACTAGATAGAAGTCTAGTTGAGGTTTGGCTGTTGCTGATTAAGATTGATGAGGAATAAATGTTAATTAAGGGGTAGGTAATCAGTTGTAATTTTAAATTAACAGTTGGAGCATAAAATTTTGCACCTTAATGAGCAAATCATAGGCAATAAATAAACATTAAGATGGTCCTGAATGTGTGTCAAGTCAATTTTGTGTAGGCTTTGGGACCACATAAATGTTGCTATTTCATTTTCCATAAAAATGCCTTTTTGTTCATTGTCATCCAATTCTCCCGTTCCGCTATTATTGGCACATGGGCATATTTAAACAAAATCAAGGATATGAGTCATTAAATGTATATATTATTATTATTATTATTGGCACATGGCATATTTAATTTTTACAAATCTGTGCTAAGGTAGCTAGTAACATAGATCACATTAATCATTTGGAAAAATCCTTCTGGCCTGAAAATTTGGCCAGAATGGTAAAATAACATATTTCACGCTATATTATTTTACCTTTTTAAACATTTTTATCCTTTTAACTTTAATACATTTTAATTAAAAAATGGAAAAAAGATCAGTTTCTTTTTAAATAAAAAAAATATTATAGACTTTTTAAATTTCTGATCAAATTTTCTGGCCATTTATTGTTTTATAGCTCCCTTGTTCATTAATGTTTTTCTCTTTTTTATTTTCTTTCTTATATCTCGTGGATAACTAAAAAGTGCACAAGTTTAATGGATAACATAGGGAAAAGGCAAAAAAATCTCCTTCAATTTGTCTCGAAAAGTCAGTTAAACTCTTAAAATATTATGGTGATCTATTATATACTTTCACTATTTAAAAGTAATTTTTTTACCCTTAAAATTAACGTGACAAAAAAATCTAACAAAAAAAAATAAACTAGATATGTTAGAAATTAAAGTAAAAAAAATAAATTAGGCTCATTTTTCCACCCCCACCCCCACATCTCCTCTTCTTCACACTCCACACATTGTCCTCTTCTTCTATATTCTTTATTTTTTATCACACTTTTTTATTTTTTATTACAATCTCAAAGCACAATTTTTTTTAATTCGCAATTAGGTTAATTCTCATAGATTTGTTAGTAAATAGTTTTATTTTATTTAGAACTTTTTTAATTATTTTAGTTGATTATTTTTATCTTTTTCATTTTTTTGATTTTCTTAAAAAAAATTAGTTGTTAATCAATTTTTGGGTTTGATGTTGATGGTAGCTTTATGAGTTTGGTGGTGATAAATGACGGGTAGCAAAAACTAAAAGAGGAAATTCAAGGTGGTGAAAAGAAAAATTGATATTGATAATAGTGGTGGTGATATTTGATGACGAGTGACGAAGAAGAAGAATTAAAGATGATATAGTGATGATAAAGAACAAAGAATCGATAATGAAAGTGGTCGGGCATGATTTTTCTGATGAGATGAGAATGAAGTGGGTGAGAATTAGTGATGAAGAATATATAATTATTAGAGAATTTTAATAATTAATTAGGGATTAATTAGTATAAAATATAGTTACCAAAAAAAAGTTAATTATTTTAATAAAGAAACCAAAACAAAAAATATAAAAAATTATAATTTCTGGCATAGAGATAATGTGACAGTATAATATACCCACATAGTAGGAGAGTGATGTTACACATATTAGGGTATGACAAATTTACTTTTAAATAATAATACTATATAATAGATCATCATGTTAATTTAAACATGTCACTGACGTTCCCAAATAAATTAAGGAATATCGATACCCTTTGCTAATACATGATTTTCTATTTTCTCATTCATACTAGAGATTCCAAGGATATTTCATACCAATCCGCGGGTAAGAGTAAACTTTTATACATTGCCCATTAAAAAATTAGTTCAAGGATATATCTTATATTAAAATTGTCTAATTAGCTACTTCATATGTCCTTAATTACTTGTCTATTTTTTCTTTTATAGTTGTCCCTAATTACTTGTCCATTTTGATAAATCAAGAAAGGACGATTTTTTTTACCTATTATACCCTCAATTAAATGATAAATTACTTTGAAAAATGTAGAACTTTTCATCCACTTCATAATTAATAGGGGTAAAATAGTAAACTCACTATGTCATTAATTATTTTCTTAATAGGTGTGTCAATTCAAAAGTTGACAAGTAATTAGGGACAGAGGGTATCTTATATAGAGGGTGAAATTTTACTTTGTATATTTATCATTAATATTCCCTTTGTCCTTAATTACTTGTCCACTTTTGAATTGACATACCTATTAAGAAAACAATTAATGACATAATGAGTTTACGATTTTACCCCTATTAATTATGAAGTGGATGAAAAGTTCTACATTTTCAAAGTAATTAATCATTTAATTGAGGATATATTAGGTAAAAAAAAATTGTCATTTCTTGATTTGTCAAAATAGACAAGTAATTAGGGACAACTATAAAAGAAAAAGTGGACAAGTAAATAGGGACAGATGGAGTAGGTTATTATTTTTTATTGAAAAGTCAATTGTGTAACTTGCCTCCTTTTCATCTCTATCAAGTTATATAATATTCCCTTCGTCTAGGGGTGTACAAAAACCAAATCGATCGATAAATCGAACCGAAAAAAATGTTATTGATTTATTGTTATTGGGTTAACGATTTTTTAATGGTTTTATAAAAAAAATTATTGGGTTATCGATTTGATATCGATTTTTTAATATTGAATTATTGGGTTAATCGATAATCTATTAAGAATATATTAATTTACTATTTTAATTTTTAGTCATACATAAATATCAAACAAACAATATTAGTATAATCACTATATTAGACTATAACTATAAGGACCCTACACAATTAACATTACTTAATTAACTTGTTCTCTACATTTACCCTTTACATTTTAGTATTACTTTAGTCTTTAGGTTCACAACATCAAAAACCTAAAAAACTAAGAACGATGATGTCTAGGGTTTGCAACGATGACGGCAAGGGTTAGGCAATGACTAGGGTTGTCAATTGTGAGTATTTGCTATACTTTTACTACACTAAGAAGAATTTTTGCACTCAATGAGTAATTAGATTTCTCTCTTTTTTATTTCGCGTTAAATTATTGGACAAGTCATATATTTATCTTGAAAGCATTTTCTTATTGGTTAAACCGAAAACCAAACCGTTAAAGACCAAAATCGATAAACCGAAAATCGATAACAAATATCTTCTTGGTTTGGTTATCGGTTTAGCATATTTAAAAACCGATAAACCGAACCAATTATACTTAAAACCGAATCGATCGATACACACCCCTACCTCTGTCCCATATTATATGTCGCCCCTTTCTAAAAATAGTTGGACCACAATATATGTCATTTTATAAAATTTATGCATAAATTACCATTTTTTGCCCATTATACCCTTGATAGATTAAATAATTAATCTTGAAAATGTATTTACCCATTATACCCTTGATAGATTAATTAATTAATCTTGAAAATGTATTTACTTTGACTAACCTAGGAAGTCTACAAGTAATTAATTTCATTGGGAGAGTACTTCATTCATTAATTAACTACTTTCTTTATACACTACTTATTCTATAAAATCTGATTTTGAAAAAGAATTCAAACAAATTAAAAATAAAAGATGAAAAAAAAATTAAAAATAATCTTGAAAGTTGAAGCTTCAACAAATTTTATCAAGGAAGATGACATTTCAAAAGTTCAAAGGAAAATTTAGATCAATTTGAAGTAATGGAATTTGAATATTTTGTGATGTTGTCATGTTTGCTTTAAGAATTTATACATAAAAATATTTTAAAAAATATTTTACACAAAATATATAGGAAAATTGAGGTGGGAAAAACTTGATTTTTAAATTTTTTTGGATCAAATTGGTGAAAAAATTTGGCTCCAAAAATAAACTCTAAAATTTAAATAGTCATCCAAATGTATTTATATTTTTGAAATCTAACATTTCATCCTTTATTACAAAGCTGTCATAAGTAAACATTAAAAAAGGGCATAAGAATAAAATTATCTTATTTCTTAATATAAGTACAAATGAAAAAGGTGACATATAATATGAGACGGAGGGAGTAAGGTACAAATGACGGAGCACAATGAAGTGACGAACAACTCCCACAAAATTTTCTCTTATTATATTTTATTTATATTTTATATAAGTCATAAGAGAGACTTCACACCGAAGGCAATTAAGTTTTTGTCCATTTGCCTGTTTCAACGTGTTTTTAAAAAGGTTAAAATTTTTATTTCTTTTGTTTTACATTAATCTTAAAAATAAATTAAAAAATTATTTCTTTTATCCTACTTTAATTTAATTAGTATATAATTTTTTTAAAATTATGGAATCCGTTTAGCTATGGCTTTTAGTTTTAAATTTATATTATTTAGTTATAGCTTTATTATTTTGAATGTCGATATTATTTGTTTATATCTCGTAACTATTTTGAGTAAAAAATTAACGAGATGATTAAAAATAATTAATGACATCTTAATGGACCTCTTCACATTAAATTTGCGCAAACAAAAAGTAATTAACAACTTAAAATATCTAAAAATTATATCAAAAAATAATTAACTTTCTAAATTCTATCTATGTCACGTAAATTAAAATAAAAAATAATAGATATTGAACTCGTGCTAGCACGAATACCTGTGTCTAGTTCAATAAATAAAAGGAAGAGATTCAACCAATAAGACAATTGGGAGTGTCAAAATTGATGGATTAGGCTAAAATTGGAGAAGTTAAAATTAGTTGAATTAAAAATCAAATTGAGTCATGATCTCTCAAATTTACTTTGGGCTCAAATAGATTGAGCTTGAATGGGCTAAAAATTGGGTTGGATCCTGATCCGCATAATTTGACATGTTTTATCTCAAGAATTTTAACATATTATTATTATTATTATTATTATTATTTACATTTTGTAATTAATCACAATTTAAATTTCAACTCAAGAAAATAAAAATATGAGTTCTTGATTTTGAAGTGGGACGTCACCTGACATTATTCAATATGGAAATACATACATTGCATCCATACAAATAAAGAATTTTAAGGCGTTGCATTGAAAATTAAATTGGACTCAATTGAAGATCTTTTTAAAATTAATTAAAACTTGAACGGATTGAGATTGATCAAATTTAAATTATCTTGAATCCAACCCACTTGTATAAGACAAATTACCTATATTTGAGTTCCTTTTGACGATCCAAATGAGAACTAATTTTTTGCTTAGTGAGGTGAGTAATATTCAATTTAAAAAATTAAATGAGAAGTTGGTGGGTGTAGTTGATTGATTTATTCTAGAAATCTTGTTTAATTTGCCGAATAAAAATCATCCAGACACCTACTCCAGTCATAGCCTTTGAATCTTATCCACAATTCAATAGGACAAGAAGTTTTTTTTTCAAAGTCACATTTCAAATTAACCCTCGTTTAAACTTGCACCATATACTAAACCAATAATTGAAGTAGCTAGGTAATATTAAAATACTAGTCACGCCGTGATTTCTTGGACTCATCATCACAATTCACAACAAACCACGCAAACACAGATTAAACAGTAAGACAAATCAGCCTAATTCAGATTAACAAAACACAAAATCAATTCTCCCCTTTTAGTCAACCATAAACTAAAGAATCAACCATATATATATATATATATATATATATGAAGCAATCAAGATTTATATTAGCATTTTAATTAAGAGAATAGGATACAATAACGAACGAGAGTTATATGTTGATTTTAAATACCCTCGACTTAAAATGGGGTAAGAATAAATTGAACTAGAAGCGTTGTCCTAGTTGTAATTATTTTTTGCCCTCGTTTATTAAACTCGCAATCTTAGAATTAGAATTGAAAAAGAAAGATAATTACCATCTGAGTAACTCTTATTTGGGCAATAAATAGAAGAGTGAAAGAAAAAAAGGGGTTGGAAATAATAAGAGGGGAAAAAGCGAATAGGGACAAATATAATGGTATCCACGTTGAGACAGCACATTGTCTAGTTTTGTTCACATCAATGAATACAACAAATCTCTCTCTCCATTCACTTTAAGAAAATGAAAAATCAATCCCAAATTAAAGCCGTATCAATCACTCCAACCATTACCTATCTTCATCTCTATCGATTAAATTAATCACTACCCCATCTTCTTAATTATGACAAACACTTCATACTACTGTTCCAAATTGAATACCCAGAAACCGCAAATTACTGATGATGTCAAAAATTTTGGATTCTCATTAAAAAGTAAAGGAAGATGAAATAGTACAGATAATTGATTTCCGAGAAGGAGAACAAAATTCAAAATTCAGATCGAATAATAATATGGAGTAATTAATTCACATAATATTGAAGGAAAAGAATATATGTGTAAAATAGATACATACATCAGGATTCAGGTCGACTCACGAGTTGTGTTTTGCTCGATCGATCGATCGGGGAATATTATAACTTGTTTTATTATGTTGGCCGGCAGATCAGGAACTCAGTGAAGCATTAATTCATATTGAATTTACAGAATACACCTTCTCTTCCTGTTACCACCACACGATTTAGAATTCTCATCAACAGAACTGAAGAAGGAATCTACTTCCTCTCTTGCCGCCACATCGTAAAACTCCAAATCACTTAGTAATTTCCTCTTACACGAGATTCCCCTTTTAGGTTTCTTAGGTGCCGGTGGACAGCTGAGAATTTTGGGGATCAAATTTTGAGGAGATCCAGGGGTTCGGATTTCTACAGCTTGTTCCTTATTAGTAGTAGAAATACATCTTTCTAGATCATGATCTTTAGAGATATTTTCATTTTGTGAGATGATACTGGGTAACTGGATTTCAGAAAGAGGTCGCCGGGATTGTAGATCTCTAGACATGATCCAATTGGGAGAATTGGGGAAAGTGAAATTGGGGGGATGTGCTTTAAGCTATAAGGTCTCATTATTATATATATATATATATATGTGGGGTGGAAAAAGGAGGTGAAAGAGAAAAATTGTTAGTTACGGCTGTGGGGGCTGCAATAAGGAGACGCGTGCCAAACAAGGTAATTGAGTTTTCCATTTCTTTATTCTTACACTAACTACACAACACTATTACCATGACGGACTATCATCATAGTTTTGTCATAGTAATTAATTAAGATTATTATGGGGAAAAAATGAAATTAAATTCTCTTTTTTTCCATGTTTATTTACAAAATAATGTTATACCTTGCCATCTTTTCTTGTTTTCAGAATGGATAGATACAAGATTAACTCCTCTTGTTAATTTGTCAACTATGGGCGTTGCACTTGGTGTTACTTGTTAGGTATATTTTTTTTTGGGAGAAGTATATATTGGGCGCGAATTATTAGTTTCATTCACAAACTATTGACAGTTTTAAAAACACTCATTTACTTGACTAACTGAACTTAAATACTCGCCAAACAAGCAAAATAAGTGAAATACACCCCTATATTTTTGCCAAATTTAGGGTGTTCTTAACACTCTCGGCTTTTTATTAAGAGTCTCATGCTTCTACAAGAGTTTAAGACCACTTGCTATGTCATGTGCAAATTGAGATTTGGGGGGTGTATCTAAATTTAGTTAGTCAAGTAGATAAGTGTTTTTAATACTGTCAATAATTCAGAGACGAAACTAATAATTTACGTTAAGTTCAGAAGTATTTTCAATACTGTTTAAAAAAAAAAATTAAAAAAATAATAATATATATATATATATATATTTATACCATGATTCTTGAAGAATTGTTTTTTCACTCCACAAAAATCCAATGCATTGAACTTAGAACTGAAACAAAACTAGACAAATCTACCTATGTTTCAAGTTTTGATTGAATGACATTTTACATTATCACTTTCATCATTATGTTCTCTATACTATAAGTTGTGTGATACAAGTTAAGATAATCAAATCTTATACATGTATAATAAAGTCAAATACATATGAATCTGGTATAGGTAACATGCAATTATATTTATTTATTGATACGGGAAAAAAAATAAAATATATGAAAGATAGATGAGAATAAAGACAGATTAATTCAGAGAGAGGGAGAGGGGGGGCAGATTCGAGAACCTTTGGTGTCTGAGTCAGATCTGAAATTCATGACATTCTGTTTTTTTTGGGATTGCCATGTGAATTGTGAAGTTCACAACTTGCTTTTGATGGTTACACAATCAACTTTGGGTACCGTCATATGCCACTTTTTCTCACAATTTTTGGTTTCCTATGACACAAATAATTACTCATGTTTTTCAAAATTACTGTATCATGAGTTGTTTCTATTCTTCTTCAAAAATATTTTCAGACTTAATTACTCTCTGAAGAGT
The DNA here is from genome assembly GCF_000226075.1 of Solanum tuberosum. Lineage (NCBI taxonomy): Eukaryota > Viridiplantae > Streptophyta > Magnoliopsida > Solanales > Solanaceae > Solanum > Solanum tuberosum. The sequence goes on along the minus strand of NW_006239416.1, from coordinate 86,175 downwards.
ATTTAAATGTTAAAGCCTTAAAGGGTGGTTCGACGTTCATTACAGTCAATGGTGTTATTATTACGACAATTATGGAAGGCTGGGAGCTCGCAGAATGACCTATAAGACCTAATGACCCCCATTGATTGGTACTATCTTGATTTTTAATAAGAATTAAAGATTTTTCACATTGATCTCCATTAATTATTTTTGTTGACTCGGGGGTGGGGGTTCGGTTCTCTAGCTCATTTTATCAAATTTCGATTCGATTCTTAAATTCAATTTTTTAAAAGTGTGCACCGAATATCAAATCAAACTAATTCGGTTTGATTTTGTGTTTTTAAAGCGGGTTTTTCTGTGTGAATAAAAGAATGGCCAAAATTAGGGGCGTAGGCACATGCAACTCAAAGTGTCCAATTGGATACCCTTCGTCGGAAAAAAATGCCGTATATATACGTAAAATGATACACGAAAGTGATTAAATAACATATGTTGGACACCCTTGATATAATAGGTTGTTGTAGCCCTATGGGTTTAGACCTTTTTAATGGGTTTCAAACACATTGAATGAGTTAGTGGTCGCATGTTCGAAACTCACTAGCAACAATTTTTTCCATTTTTTAAAAGAACCTTTTGTTGAGCAATTTCTGGACACCCTTCATGAAATTTCTGGCTTTGCCACTGGCCAAAATCAAAGTATAAGACACTTAAAAACTTAGAATCATGTTATGTCGTGATGTGTCTCCCATAAAACACTTATTCTTCTTAAAATATCATATTTGTCTTTGTCAAGAATATTGTGCCTCCAACTACTGCTCGTGGAAAACAAAACGGAAGATGAATTTCGTTACATGACGTACCGACAAAAATACATCTGAGTTTCTCTTGGGAATTAATATTTGAAGTTTATATGTGTAAATCTGTTGCTATGTGTGTGTAGTAAATTTGTTGTTGCGTGTATGGGGGGAGGGGGGGGGGAGATTCTTCGGTGCACCGAAGTTTCGAGACTCTTACACTGAATATTGAATCGAAGAATTGATTTTTTGAAGGAAAAAAAACATTGACACCAAATCGAAGAATCAAATTAGTTTGATTCGATCCGATTTTTTTTATTTTTCGGTATATATACCCACCCCTATTGTTGACAAACATGAGGAAATTGTAACCAATAAGGTTCGCGGTAAAATGGTAAGTGATTTTTTCATTTTTAATAGAGATCGTGGGTTTGAGCTATTAGCTATGAAATCGATCATCTTTGTTAGGGAGCATTTTACTCCCTAATGTGGGATTTTCTAGTACAAGTAGGGTGGGCCTTCAGACCGTTTAAATCGGATATAAAAAGTTTTGGTTTCAATTTTCAAATTGAAGAAATTATGGTCCAATCCAATCCAAATAAGTTCAAATTGGATTTCTAAGTTCGTCACAAATTTTTAAGATTTTCGATTTTGACCTTTGAGTCTTTAATGCAGACCATAATAATTAATAGCCTCAATTCACATAATACTTTGCTCCTTAAAATAGATAAGTTTATATGATTAACAAGAATTAAGATCACCTTATCGTTCATGTCGTGTAGTTTCATATTTGACTTAATACTATAATAAATAAGATCGTGGAGTGCTAATCCTGGACATTTGAAAATTGGACTTACTAGTATTTGACACATTTGATATTGTCACGATCTTGACGCACCATGATTGGCGCCCACACAATCCTCCGGTGGGAGAATCAACTACCAGCTCAAATTACTTAACCCATCAAACCACTTTAAGAAACAAGTTATGATGTAAATGCTAGGAAAACGGTTTAAAACGATGAAAGGATCAAGTTCACATAAACTCAATCATTTAACAAAATCATTTGTGAAATTTAACTCCCTAGAACTTGAAAGTCATAATACTAAAACTCTGAAGTATTTAGAATAAGGGGATGCAACCCCAACAGAAAACATAAGTCTATAGTCTAAAATGTAGGTGTCCGAAGAGATGGACAACAAGCTAAAGAAGAATTCATGGCAATCCGAAAGAGTAGTTCACCCTTGGGTTCACATGTCTTGTTTTCCACAACTGAGGTCTCGAAGCAGCTGTCGGAATATACATGTACTCCACACAAAAAAAGAAGCAAGTGCAGTATTAGTACCCAAACAGCGTGTACTGATGGAATCATACGCCTAGTTTCAAAATATGAATGTAAACAAGTAACTACAAAACAGTAATACATGTCATCTCATATACCAACAGTAACAACATAATACAGATTCTGAATCACAACTTTGACTTAACATGTCCTAGATGATCATAAAATGCATATACTCGATTCTCTCATGGTTTTAATTCATGGGAGTAGAGAGGTAATTTTTGGAAACGAATGTGTACTCAAAATGACATCCTATCTATAGGTGATGGTGTGGTTGTTTTCTAAAGTATGTAATGTGTGCATGTTAACTATTTTGTAGTATCATTTGTGCGGTGCATGTACGAAAAGCTAGAAGAATAATGTGAAATGACTTCATGTGATAATCTCATGCAATGAACATGTTTATTTACTTATGGTTTCAAATTGGTTGTTCATTGTGATTGTGATTGTGCATGTTGTTTGTGATTAATGATTGGCTCAGTTATCATGTTGTTACAAGATATTAACAATTGACTTGAATAACACTTGATATGAAACATTAACACGGTTGGCTTGGGTGCCGCGCCGATACAATAATAATTTTTGTGTGGGTTCCATAAGAGAATCAGATTTTCATGTTGTTTCCGTGAGTGGAACGTTTTTCTTATTTATGTTATATTTATCACCCGTTAGTTTTTGAGTTGTCGGATTGTTGTATTTTATTGGGGGTGGTTCTTATGTAGACCTAAATTTCATGTTGAACACCATAGGTTGCGCCTTAGAGGATCCTTGGGTGGTCCAGATTACTTGAAAGGTGAGTGGGACTCGGATATGGGTCATTGCGTTATTTGGTGGGGGCATGCTTAATGTGTTTTAGGTTAGGGCAAGTTAGTGACTGGAAACTTGTTTGGAGTTGTTTAACATGAATGGTGTGTGTTTTGCTAAAGTGGTCTAAAACATTTTTGATAAAGAGTAGGCTTAGGAAGTTTAGAGTGAAAATAGGGTCGAATGTTTAGTGGTGGAGTTGACAACAGAACGAGGTAGGAAGTTGGGCGTATGTGTACCAGTTTATTAGGCATTATACTTGGGATGATGCAAGCATATGGGCAAAGAATTGGGGTGATGTAACTTTCATATTGCATGTTTCCTTCTAAATGTCTACTTTACATTAGGTGGTGGATTTGGGTCGACCGTTGATGTCTACTAGTATGTATTGTTTATATTGATACTACTCTTACTATGCACTTGACATAGTCTGGTTGCGGGGATCAATGATGTTTCATAGGTAAAGATGATGATCACCATTACTTCTACTTGTCTTTCTCTATGGTGGGATTTGTGTCTTATTCTTTCATAAATTGTAGTCTTTAGAAGCTCTCGTACTTGTTTAGACTAGTTCATTGGGGAGTATCTAGAGTAGTTCTTTCCGAAGAACCTTGTTTTAAATCAAGTTAAGAGTATTTTCATACTTAAATAAGATGTTAGATTATGTTTTAGTTATTTATGCATTGCTTGTTTTTAAATTAGGTGTTAAAGATTCTCCTATCTAGGTGTTAGAATAAGTGCCCGCGCGATTCGGTGAGTTGGATCGTGAAAATTTCTCTCGGGAATGAGATTAATCTACTTACTTACCAATTCAAGGTGTTGACCAGGCTGGTGGATGACCTAAAAGTCTGGCTTAGTCTGACCAGGGAGCATCCTTACATGCACCTCCTCTTCAATTCCTAAACTACCTCAATCTCAGTAAAATAAATTGTCAAGCAGTTTTAATTATCGAGTATACTCTGGATTATTTGTATTTTCTAGACTTATTGTAATGTGCATTTATCTGGGAAAGAGAACGCAAAATCAATCTTCTCATCAAGCCTCAATTGTTAAAGTTGGATTTTTATTCAAAGAGATCGAACTTTGATCGTCACAATTGATTACCCAATTATTAGTTTATTTCTACTATTCCCTTCGATCACGTTTTACTTGTTCATTTTGAATTTTGCATGCCCTTCAAAACATAATGATTAATATTAGTATTTTATAATAATATTTCTATTAATTAATGTATAGTCTTAGGTTTTGAGAAATGCTTTAGTGAATAAGTAGTTAATGTTGAAGGTAAACTAAGAGAGAAAAAATGATAGACTTTTCTTTGATATATTAAAAGTGAAAAGTAAATGAAATCTATTTCTAAAAAAGAGAAATATTGAAAACACCTCTAAATTATATACAAATTATTAATTTCATTCTTAAATTATTGACAGTCTTAAAAAGACTTATTTACTTGACTATATGAATTTAAATACATCTTCAATCTTTCATAATCTTTTTTTTTTTTAATAACGTTTCATCACTCCAAGAGTAAAGGTACTTAGAAAAGAAAAAAGAAAAAAGAGTGAGGAGAATTAATGAGAGGGTTGGAGATTTGGAGTGCCACTTTGTCTCTTGGTTTGTAGCAAATGATGGTAACTCTAGCACGCAACAATATATTGCGGAGGATGCAACTCTGACACTCATCTGTTTTCTTCTTATATTTATACATCAATTTATAATTTGGTACTCAAACTTCTTCAACTTGACTAATTTAATTCATGGGAATTAAATAAAAATCCTTTACTTCAAAGATAAAAAACTAAATATATTTTTAACTCTGACTTTGTTTAATTACATCTTCAACAACCATTCCGTTCATCGCTCATGCATGCACTAAAAGGGGTGGTTGGGTAGTTTAGTAGAAATTAAGTTATTTATGTATTAAATTTTATATAAGTAATATTATATTTGAAAGATTTTTTTTTATTTTGTATTAAAATTCAACACATTTAATATGGTATTGGATTTGTAATTTAGAAATTTGCATAGCCAATATAATAAGTTAGGAGGAAATTTGTATATTACTTTACAGAAAATATATATATAATGAAATAACCAATATGTAAATAATTAACCTTACATGACTATTTTCTATAGTTAATGAAATTTGTATAACTTTAACAAGCTACCAAATGACTCTAAATAGTCATATAAGTGTTTCTCCGATCCTTTCGGTGACATTTGGTAGCTAGTAAAGAAACAATTAATGTATGACAACTAATTTAGAAATAAGTTATTTATGTAAAAAAAATTAGGGTGAACAATACAAATTCCACTATTTTAGGGCCAAATTACATCCCGTAAGCTTTTGAAATTATCATTCTTGCCAGATTTCAATCTCTAGATACATGTATCTAGCGCATCCACATATATGTATCTCAGATACATGAGATCAAAATTAAGTGTAATTTGTTTCATCATATACAATGTATCCAATTGAAAGCGCATGTATTGGGATACACTGACTCTCTAATTACTTGTCTCTCTCATATTTCACTCCCCTCTCTCTTCTTACGCTTGCCTCTCTCCCTATGTATATTCTATCTTGTATTTAAGAATGTATCTTGTTAGTTATTTATGTAAAAAAAATAATTAAGGGTGAACAACACAAATTTCACTATTTTAGGGCCAAATTACGTCCCGTAAGCTTTCGAAATTATCATTTTTGCCATATTTCGGTCTCTAGATACGTGTATCTAGCGCGTCCTCATATATGTATTTTGGATACATGAGATCAAAATTAGGTGTAATTTGTTTCAGATACATTGTATCCAAGTGAATGTGCATGTGTTTGGGATACACTGACTCTCTCGCTTGTCTCTCTCCTATCTCGCTCGTCTCTCTCTTCTCACACTCGCCTCTCTCCCTCCCTCCCTCGTTTGTTTCTCTCCCTATGTATCTGTATTTCAGAATGTATCTTGTATCCCGAGATACATGTATCTACTATGATTCACATATATCTAGGATACACCAACTCTCTCGTTCGCTTCCCTCCTATCTCGCTCGTCTCTCTCCCTATATATGTATCTGTATTTCAAAGTGTATCTGGAAGTAAAAAAATTGTATTTGAGTGTATCCGACTTGAAATCTGGTATAAACTTATTAATTAGTGAGTCAATATATAATTATTTTAAATTATAGGGAGAATTAATGAATATGGTAGGAATGTTTGTATAATTAGTACTTTTTCCTAAAATTAATATGACATTTGGATTACAATTTAGAAAATCTCATAACTAATCTCCCTTCATTGTAATTTATTTTTATGTTTTTGACTTGACACATAAATTAAGAAGAATTTTTTTTTTTGAATCTTATGATTTAAAATTAAAATATGTGAAAAGTACTAAAATTTCCTTTAATTTTGTGGTCATAAACATGTCATGTGAAAAGTTATAATTAAAAAATTTCCAAAAAGAATTTTTTTTTTTTTAAAAAATCAAACTAAAAATAAATAAAACAAATAAATTAAAACGAATAAAATACATATATATGTTATAAGAAAATTTATGTACTCTTATATTGTGTGGAATTAAAAAATATAATGAATATCTACATTTGCATACTTCTACCGAACTATCAAACCACCCCTCACCGCTCTTGTGTAATCCATTTAGGTGTGTTTAGTAGCTGGAAAATATTTTTCAATTTTTTCATGCTTGATTGATTTAAATTTTTTGGAAAATGTTTTTAAATTAATTTTTTTCCTCAAATTTAAGAAAACTGACTTTCATTCAAAAATTAAGGAAAATATTTTTCAAAACTTTAGCTCATCCTTAAACTACAATATATTTTTTTTCATACCCTATCATGTACCCCATATCTGATCTTCCCCATCCAAAAAAAATAAAATATTTAAATTTCAAATAGTTTTTTTACCCCTACCCCCAAACCAGCCCCCCTCCCCAAACAAAAAAAAAGAATTTAAAAATTATTTTTAAAAAATATTTCAAATTTTAATATTTTTTTACCTCACCCAATCCCTATCATCCGTATCTCCTCCCCCCAAAAAAATAATTATTTTTGAAAAATATTTAAAATTGGCCTATTATCTGATCTCCTTTTGTTTCTTAGTTCTAATTATTTACTATTATCGTAAAGATGTGCAATAGTAATTTAATAATATAATATTTAGTCGGTTTTAATTAATTATTTTTCCTACACTATGATGGTTCCTTCTTAATTTACCGCTAAGATGTTTCTTTTCCCTAATATAATATGATTTTTCTTCAGTGTAGTAAATCTTGATAGACACGCAAACAGCTGAAAATGCAAAAAATATGGAAAGACTTTTTACTTTTACTCTATAGGACAATGATATTATTATTCTTATACATCGGAGATCTAGATTGGCAGATAAACAATAAATATGGAAGAAATAAAATTCTTATCGGAAAAAGAGATAGTTCTAGGGTATGTTTGGCATGAAGGAAAATATTTTCCTGGAAAACAAGTAGATTTTTGACTTATTTTTTCATGTTTGGTTGGTGAATAGAAAATATTTTCCGGAAAAGATTTTTAGTGTATGATTTATGAATGAAAAATGTTTTTGAGAAATATCTTTTATTTTTACTAGAGTAGAAAATAATTTTTGAAATTGAAAATATTTTTTAAAAACAAACTTAAATTTTTTTGGGGGGTGGGGGCTGG
>NW_006239416.1:71510-78253 GCF_000226075.1 Solanum tuberosum | reverse complement strand
GGGTAAGGGGTGAGAGTGGGGTAAAAAAATTGAAGTTGAAATCATTTTTTAAAAACAAGCTTTAATTTTTATTTTATTTTTTGGGGGGCTTGGTTTGAGGATAGGGAAAAAATAAATTGATTTTTTCAACAAAAAGGTAATTGTAATTTGAAGTTGGAAGAGAGTTTTGGAAAATGTTTTTCTTAAAGTTTGAATTGAAATAATTTGCCTTAAATTTGAGGAAAATGAGTTAATTTGAAAAACATTTTCCAAAACATTTAACTCAACCAAACATGAGAAGATTGAAAAACATTTTCCGAAAAATGTTTTCCTTCGTACCAAACACACCCTAATAAACGATGCGTATACTCTTCTTTCTGTAAAAAAAAATCATCTAGGATTGTTCAACTTAGTAGAAGTATAATTAAAATATTTGTTGCTCAGCCGTGCAAAATAATATAATAATTATCTTTAGCTAAATAATTTTTTTTTGTAACTGATCAAGGTATAGTTTTACTTTCTGATCATATATAATTACTTTTACGAGGAAATATGTCAAAAATATTAAGTCATAATTATTTTGAAATAAAGCATGCTTAATTGATGATTTGATATTATTAGACTATATTTAATTTGTATATTCATCCACTTATATATACTGTTTATGATATATATGACACTATATGTACAATACATTTTTTCAAGTAAGGAAAAATTTATTGTAATCACTAAATAAATAAAAAATAATTTTATTTATTAAGATTGTGAGTATAATTTTATTTATTTCTTAATTATTTTCTTTAATTTTTCTCTATTATTTGAGGACCACTAATAACATATTTTTCAAACATAAGTTGATTTGGATATCCTTTAAATATATTTGATAACAATGTAAACTTTGAGAAATACTGTATTTGATATCTTAGTTTCTTTATGAATATTTCAGAATTAGTTTATGAGATATTGAGCAGTCCTCTTCAAGGAATATTGGTCCCTTTTAATAAACCTGAGCAAGGTTTTAAGGTAGAGTAGCATTCAAGTTTCTTTTTTTTCTACTTAACCATCTCAAGTTTAATTAGAATGGGGACTAAAGTAGAACAACTAAAATACTATTTTCTTCGTCTCATTTTATATGAGGTAGTTTGATTCGACGTGGAGTTTAAGAAAGAAAAGAAGATTTTTAAATAATTTCATTAAGGGTAAAATAGACATTTTATAGTTAAATTGTTACTTTATATAGAAATGTGTCATTCTTTTTTGAATTGACTAAAAAGAAAAGTAAGTCACATAAACTGGGACAAACGGAGTATATAATTTTCCGACATATAATATTTTTTTTTACTTATGATGATATTAATCAAAAGTCATGATATCTACGATATATACGTGACTTTAAAATTTGTTTCTTTCAAATTCTAAGTTGGTGCACATTTTATAATTACTCCTTTATAGTTTAACGCTTTATGGAAAAAAATCTTATTATTTATTCAAGTAATTATGTATTTTTTAATCGTAAATTAATACGGAAATACATGATTACCATGTCCCCTCCGGCCCCCCAACCCCAAAATGAATTGGATGATACATAATTTCGAAAGCTTGTATTTGTTCATGATTAAATTTAATTGTGCATCAAATTTTTCGAACCTTTGAGAAGGATTTTCACAAATTATTATTCAATTATTCTTGTATTGTGAAAGAATATTTTGACGCAACTGTTAATTCATCTTAGATATATCACATACACTGATACACACAATTTAATATATACGTATAATCAGTGGCGGAGCCAGAATTTTCAATAAGGGGGTTCAAAATCTGAAGGAGTAAACATACGAACTAGTCGAAGGAGGTTCGACATCTATTATATACATATAAAAAATAATTTTAACCATATATATGTAGTAATATTTTCCGTCGAAGGGGGTTCGGATGAACCCCCTAAAGACATGCTGGCGCCGCTCCTGCGTATAACACATGTATCGATAAATTAGTATAAAAAAAATCTCAACAATTCACTTAATATGAACTAGAAAGATGAGTAATAATTATAATGTGTATATATAAAAATAATTAAAGTGATGAAAGTCACTTTCAAATTTGCATAGGATACCTTTGGGATGGAACATTATTTACGATGTCTACCTAGCAGATCTCTCTATATATGTGTATTGTATTATTTTAATTAAATAATTAGGATAAGCATGTCGCTTGTTGGGATCACCAAACACCTAATGAATCTTTCCACGTGAAGTGTTCTTTCCCCCTCACTACTTCACCACTTTCCCAATCATTAACTTTCATCTATATTACAGAAAAAACAGTTGAATCAATTTTCGTATCTAATTTATTTATTTGTATGGAATCCACAGATCCAATACTAAAGAATTACTGCCAAAAACATACTAATTAATTATGAACATGCAACATAATTATTTGTTCCTAGCATGACTTGTGAAGAAGAGTGAAAGTTACATTTCTTTCTACGGGACTGCAGTGTACTGTGTAAGGAATGATAACAACTACTAGGTTAGTACAATACTACTTTTTCTAGTTTAAAATTAAATATAAGTTTAAAATTATTTTTAATTATTTTCAATCTGTTTTTATGGAAAATATAAATAATTAAGAACCCCATTAACTAAAAACTAAATATGAAAAAAAATCCCAATAATTTTTCTAAAAATTTATATAACTTACTTGTTTAGAATTAAAAACAATGAAACAAAACTAGAAAACCCGACATAATATAATGTTGAGGTGTGGGGGTTCCCTTGTTAGTCTTAACTCTTCCAAGACCATTAATACTGTGGGGGTTGGGTGGGTTGACCAAGGGATATCGAGACAGGAATTGGATCGGAAAAAAAATAATGAACTTGAAATGTTATTATTAGATGAGTCATTTTTTTTCTTAAAAAAGAAGTTGTTTTCGTAGAAAAAAATATTATGGCCAAAACCAATTATGAATTTTTTTTAAAGCATTTTCTTAAAAATGTTTTCTACATTCATCCATAGTGTATATAATAGACAATAGTACTGGTAATATTTTATTTTAGCGTTATGTCTGTCCCAATGATTGTGGGCATATAATGTTTTCTTCCCCTGCCCTTTGTAACAGTAATTTATATATACTCTAGGCTGACCTAATAATACATCATTATACTTTTAAGCTACTTATAAACTACCCTTTCAATAATTTCCTTAATTAATAATATAGTTTTTGTTGTCTTTCTAATAACTCTTACGGTATGTTTGGTTATTTTTCTAGTCCAATAGGCCGTCCCTTGGAAAGTTGTTTTTTTTCACTTGTTAGCATGTGAGAAATATAATACTATTATTTTCTATTTTACATAATATGAAATCTAGCAATCCAGTCACTCTACGTACAATAAATAAACAACGGGTTTAATTTGTCTCATCTTTTCTAGTCCTTTTAACACTAATATTTCAAAAACTATTAAAAAAATCGATGAACAAAGTCGTTATTATTTTATGAAAAATTGGTGTCAAATGGATGAACTGCGCAACATCGGTTTGGTCCTAATTACAAACCGGTGCTAATCAAGTCGTTATTAATGTTTTCATTGCTTGTTTTATACTCTATTCATTATCTGATTCTTCCTCCCTGCTTGTTTCATTTTTCTCAATTGATTCTTCCTCAACATTTGGGATGAAAATTACCTCATCATCATCAACTTCTTTTAATATGTGTTTAGGATGTTATAGACTATATATTTTCTAACTCCACCTTCACTGGTTGATGAACAGTTGCCACATCGTTTTGGTATGCTGGTTGCACCCAATTTTTGTCTTCCAAAATTTAATTTATTAATATTTCAAACAATTTGTTATTTTAGAAATTTTACAATATGTTCTTAAGATTAATTTCAAGGTAATTTTGCAATAATAGGTTTATATAATTTTCATTTTAAACAAATAGTTGCATAATTAGTTTTTATTTTAAAATAATTAGGTTTTATGTCAAAATAATTATTTTACACCGTTAAAGTTAAGAAGCTCAATAAATTAAGGGCAAATTACATAAATCACATACTTTTAAGGTAAAATTACAATTTATCCCTTAAAAGTTTATAATTACAGAAATCCCTCAAACGGATACAATAATATAAGCGCTGATACATTAATCTGATGCGCGAGATACATTAATCGTTAAGTAAGATACATTACATTTTATACATGATACACTAATCTGATGCGCGAGATACACTAATCTGATGTGCGAGATACACTAATCTGATGCACGAAAATGAGGGATTTTGGAGATTTGTAAAACTTATAGGGGATAATGGTAATAAGTAAACTAAAAGGTGGGATTTCTGTAATTTTTCCATAAATTAATGAAGTATAATTTATCTAGTTCCCGTTGTATCAACTTTGTATCAATTCGAGTCAAATTCAATTTAATGAAAATATAAATAAACTCCGGTCCCTCAAAATTCATTCATACCATTTTGAGATTATTATTATTCTCGAAATAGCCCAACACCCGGATCCTATTTTCTTTTGAACAACTTTCACATATAGCAAACATAAAAATCATATTTGTATGTTATAACTATGGGACAAACATCCAATTTTATATAAATTGTTCAGTTTTGTAGAAATTCATTTATACATTGTACTTTGTATAATAAGATCTATATTTGTTTAATTATAAGTGTATAGGACGAAAATATATGTATTTGTATTTGTATATACACTTTTCTCTTGCTTTATACAAACACAAACGCATTTTATACATTTGTATACCGAATGGGTAATTGTATGCCGAAAACGACTAATTGTATATCGAACCAAATGACAAAAAAATGGGATGTTTGTTGCGAATTACAAATAAAATAAAATATGGCTATAACATTTAATTTGAATTAATAGTTTGCTATTTCATACAATTTTCCCTTTTCTTTTTCTTAACTTGGGCCACATACCCAAAACACCTTCTATATACTCTTCTCTCTCTCTTTTTCCAAATCCACACCCTTTTGTTGTATATTCATATAAATTTCATTCAGAATCTTTGTTGTAAATCATTATTAATTGAGGATGTTATATGTGATCCACCAAAGTTAACTAAAACCTACCTCATAGAATAATAATTTCTCACTATAATATAGTAATTATATCTATTAAAATATTCATATATTTTAAAACTTCTATAAAATAAATATATACACAAATATATCATAACTAAAGAATTATTCCATAAATATCTAACACATATTAGAAAGGTCATACAATTTTTTTCTTTTCAAATACTAATTTAAATCAAATGCTCTTGAATCACACACAATGTTACAAAAAAAAAACTCTAATTTAGGCTCTTAAGCCTTCAAAACGGAAAGGAGGACAACCACAAATACCAGAGATGTTACACATAATACTTCTCTGATTGATAACATTCTGGTTCTTATGAATTTCCATATGAATCTCCATATTTGGATTTTCTCTTAGTTGTTCTTGTCCAAGCATAATTGATGTAATTTTTTGAAAAATTCATGAATATTTAAGACCATATTCATAAAAAATGGAACTCTCATCCAAATTCATGTATCTCCTCAAATTCTGTCTATGTTTGTATGAAACTCATGATAATCGTTTATTTATCTCCTTAAGAATCTTTTCATGCAAATTAATTTCATTTTATGAGGTTGCCACCTAGGTTCTCGCATCCATCTGACTTAAATCTGTGAGTTATCGAGAAACTTGAGATAACTGTTGGAATATATACTACTAACCATATGTTTTAGTCTTTTAGATATGTATTTATTATAGAATAATTATTTATTCAGTTTAATAGATCATATATTCGCTTATGATGTTTGCATACGTCTATACACTATTAAAAAATTGCTAAAAAACGACAGATAGAAAAGCGACGGACGGAGCGATGCCATTTGCCACATTGTCCGTCATTTTTTAATAAAAATAATTTTTTAAAAAATAAATTTTCAAAAAGTGACGGACGGCATCTCTTAGTCCGTCGCTTTTATTCGCGGATTTTTGCGCCAAATATATATATAATTAATAATTAATTGATTAATTATTTTTTTAAAGGAGCGACAGACAACATATCTAAGTCCGTCGCTTTTTTGGTCAACATGACTGGTCAAACATTTAAGAAAAGTGACGGACAATGTCTCTTAGTCCGTTGCTTTTTTGGTCAAATATTTTTAAAAAAGCGACGGACAAAGAGACATTGTCCGTCGCTTTTCTTAAACTATCTTTGACCCAAATCGGGATTTTCTTATTTTCTTCTCTCTCTCTTCTCTCTTCTTCTCTCTTCACTCTTATTCTTTCCCTTCTCTCTATCGATCTCCCTCCACCGGTTGCCGCCTCCACCGTCGCCGTCGCTGCCCTTGCCTATTGCCGCCAGTTGCCGCCAGTTGCCGCTAGTCGCCGTTTGTCACCTCCCGTCGCTGCCTCTCCTCTTTGTTAAGGTTGGTGCTTAATTTTAGGTTTTTTTTTTCAATTCTAGTGATTATAGTTGATTGTTAGTTAGTATATTATTGTTTTAGTTTGTTGGGTTGTGTTATTGTTAATTTGATTTGATTATTGTTAGTTAGGTAGAGAATTGGAGATTTTTTATTTTAGGGTTTTCTTTTAAATTGGGCATTTTTAAATTGGGTATTGTAATTAGTGAATGAATTAGGGTTTTTGATTTTAGGACTAGTTTGAACTTGAGAATATGTAATTTGATTGTGAATTGAGATTTTTTTTTAAATTTGATTGATATATTGTTAGTT
>NW_006239416.1:70001-70887 GCF_000226075.1 Solanum tuberosum | reverse complement strand
CTTTAGGTTGTGAACTTTAGAAATCTTGAATTATTGTAGGATTTTAGAATTTTAAGTTGTGAACTTTAGAGAACTTGAATTATTGTAGGATTTTATAACTTTAGGTTGTGAACTTTAGAAATCTTGAATTATTGTAGGATTTTAGAATTTTAAGTTGTGAACTTTAGAGAACTTGAATTATTGTAGGATTTTATAACTTTAGGTTGTGAACTTTAGAAATCTTGAATTATTGTAGGATTTTAGAATTTTAAGTTGTGAACTTTAGAGAACTTGAATTATTGTAGGATTTTATAACTTTAGGTTGTGAACTTTAGAAATCTTGAATTATTGTAGGATTTTAGAATTTTAAGTTGTGAACTTTAGAGAACTTGAATTATTGTAGGATTTTATAACTTTAGGTTGTGAACTTTAGAAATCTTGAATTATTGTAGGATTTTAGAATTTTAAGTTGTGAACTTTAGAGAACTTCATTTTTGTAGGATTTTAGAACTTTAGGTTGTGAACTTTAAAAATCTTGAATTATATATTGTGGGATTTTAGAACTTTAAGTTGTGAACTTTGGAAATCTTGAATTATTGTAGGATTTTAGAATTTTAAGTTGTGAACTTTAGAGAACTTCATTTTTGTAGGATTTTAGAACTTTAGGTTGTTAACTTTAGAAATCTTGAATTATTGTAGGATTTTAGAATTTTAAGTTGTGAACTTTAGAGAACTTCATTTTTGTAGGATTTTAGAACTTTAGGTTGTTAACTTTAGAAATCTTGAATTATTGTAGGATTTTAGAATTTTAAGTTGTGAACTTTAGAGAACTTGAATTTTTGTAGAAACTTTAGGTTGTGAAACGTTATAAGTCTTGAATTATTGTAGAATTTTAGAACTTTAAGTT
>NW_006239416.1:53310-69764 GCF_000226075.1 Solanum tuberosum | reverse complement strand
AGGATTTTAAACTTTAGATTGTGAACTTTAGAAATCTGAATTTATAAAATTTATGAACTAATTATTAGGTTGAACTTTAGAAATCTTGATAAAATATAGTCTTTATGAACTATTTGTAATTTTGAAACGAATTTTGAAAGACTTTATAAGTCTTTAAATTGTGATTTAGATATTTTTGAATGTTAATTTAAGTTTGTTGTTTTATATTGGCGAAATGGTCTGATGGACACTTATACTTGAATGAGTTTGTATTCTGGACCTCTTTACTTAATCATTTGTCAACTGAACCCCTAAACCCATTGAAACTTGGTATTTTGAACCCCTTTTTTGACCTGCCATCCTATGTGGCATTTTTATCCAAAGTGCGTGTGATACATATATTTTACGCGCGTGGGGCCTTCGAAAAAGACAAGTAATGACAAATTTTGACCTAATCAAGAGTCATCTTCTTCTCCATTTATGCATTCACCATTGTTGAACAAAAAGAAGCTTTTTTTTTTTGGGTTTTCTACTCTTCAAATCTTTCTGTCAATTTTTTCCCCCATTTCGTTTTGGTTGTTGTGTGTTGTCTTTCATCTTCTTCAAAGAGCTCATTATTTCTTATGCAAATTTCTTCTTTATCACTTTACGAAAGGGTTTTCACAAATACAAATTCCTCTTATTGTTCCACAAAAAATGAATTAACTTATCGATCTTACTCTTCAACAAGTACCAGTGTATTCTCCAACCTACTCAACATCGCCAAAGCCGAATACTATCAATCATTCCAATTTCTGTAAATCTTCACATGACAGAACATATCCCTCATCTCAATCTAACAGTATGTACTTGTATCATCGTTAATGTTTTGGAAAGGGTACAGTGGGTGTTTTAGGGTTTTGGAGAAAGTGTCCTAGTGATTTGGGGCCGTCAAAAATAGGTCGTGGTTATATACTGGTTTTTCCAAATCGAATGTGGTGTAGTCTTCATCTTTGAGTGGTAGCTCCACCACCAGCTGCGATGGCGACAAATGTCTTACCGGTGCCGCATTTTACTGGTGAGAACGTTGGAATGAGAGAAGAGAAAGGAGAGAAATTGGGAAAAAATTTGGAAGAAAGAGAAAATGATTTCTCAAATAAAATTTAGGGAGTTTAATTTAATTTTACCATTTTATTTCCTATGTGGCAATTAAAAATGACGTGGAATTTGAGGCGTAGTGGTTGTATTACACGCACCATTGACCTTATGAAAAAGGGGTTCAAAATACCAAGTTTCAATGGGTTTAGGGGTTCAGTTGACAAAGGATTAAGTAAAAGGGCCCAAAATACAAACTCATACAAGTATAAGGGCCCATTAGACCATTTCACCTTTTATATTTTGTGTTGCTTCTTTATAATGTTTTGTGTTTGATTGGGGCTGAATTGAATTGCTTTTGCAGGTGGGTAGGCTAGTTTCTGCTGCAAAAAAAAAAAATCAAAAAAAGCGACGGTCATGGTGGTTTTGTCCGTCGCTTTTCTAGATTTTTTTTTTTTAAAACTCAGAAAAGCAACGGACAGGGTCCTTTAGTTCGTCGCTTTTTTGGGTTTTTCAAAATTTTATTTCCAAAAAAGCGACGGACGGCGTCTCATTGTCCGTCGCTTTTCAAGATTCTACAAAAATTAAAAATTAATTAAAGCGATGGACTTCTTCTCTTTTTTTAAAATTAAAAAAAAAATTAAAAAAAAATTGACGGACGGCGTCACATTCTTCAATTTTTTTATTTTAAAAAAAAAATCAAAAGCAACGCAGTTCGTCGCTTTTGGCCAAAAAAGCGACACAGTCCATCACTTTTTTTCGTCTCTTTTTGGCAGTTTTTTAGTAGTGATAGTAGATGATTAAGTATATAGAGTTTTAGCTTATACACGGAGGATTAAAACATCAATTCTTATAAGTATAAAGTTTTTTGTTCACAATCTAAGATGGAAATTGGACATGTCATCTGTACGAATGTAGCACAAGATTATATATAATTTATCTTGATTATGAAAGCAATATAGTTCCAACTTCTTGTGCTAGTGCATTTGTATGTGTTGAACCGAGTAGAGATAGTTCCTTTAGATTGATTGACAAAAACATCTTCTCTAAACTGTTAAATGTACTTATATTCTTAATCCTGATATATATATATATATATATATATATTGTCACCCCTCGAGCCTGGCACTCGAGAACCATTGCTGGCCCCAACTCTCAGCGGAAGACTTTCTCAATAATAGATAAACTCAAAAGTAGAAACTTTACTCATATTCTTAAAATAAATAAATCATAAATGTGTTAAAACACTCACTGGACAAAAGAAGCAACCCAAGTCTAGAACATTAACAAATGAAAATGAAACAAACTTCCCAAAACTCTACTATCTATGAAGCCTCTACTAACTGAGATGTACGTTGGGACAAGACCCACGACATCTTAATAAACAAAACTGAAATGTAAGCTCAATGTGAAACCCTTCGGAAAGTGAGGAGACTCACCAAATCTTAGTTGGAACACGAATGGATCAACGGACCGCCAGTTGCTGCTCCTGATTACCTATATCTGCATCATAAAACGAAGCAGACCAAATGACATCAGTACATTGAATGTACGAGCATGTAAGGGGAACACTGAACATAACATAACAACTTGAACATTGAAAGAAGGAAACATACTCACCTCAACTCAACTCAACCTCAACTCATGGATACTTAACTCAATACAATATAAAAGCAACAATAAAGATGTAGTTTATATAAAACATTTAAAAACAGTATACAACAACTCAATGTATTTAAAAATACAATAATAATATTATGTCTTTTAGTGTAGTTTTATGTGTCATCTAATTTATCAACTATATTATTTGCAATTGTAAGCTTCCGCATGATGCTCTAATCACTTTCGAACCCAACAGTTCTTCCTTCAGATTCCATAACAACACCAAAAGCACATAGATTCCATCAATAAAACATGAAGAGTAAAATCAAATATGAACAATTCTTATTCCTAACACACTAAACTAAAATGAAAAAAAATTTAGAAAGCTAAAGACAACTTCAGAGGTTATTTCGCAGGATTGAACTGTGTAAAATGATGGTCTCCAAGAAGAAACTAAGGTTAATTCAGAAATTTTCTTTCCTCAATTTTCAACTATGTCAAATGAATATATTCTAAAATTTCAAGGAACAGAAGATTTGAGAATGAAAAAAAAAAACACTTTAAAGTACACATGTTCAAAGGAGAAGGATAAAAAAATCAATACAAACCATCAATGTAGGAAAAAAAAGGGGTAAAATTGAGAATTTTCAATTTAATACAACTAACAAAGTTTCTTGTACAACTCTAAAATGTAGTGTTAGTATACCCACACTCTCATTTCTAAATAAGAAGTAATAAATAATAAATAGATTCTATGTATAGTTAAATAGCTACTCCCTCCGTTCCATTTTATATGAGGTACTTTGACTCGGCACGGAGTTTAAGAAAGAAATGAATACTTTTAAAATTTGTGATCCAAAATGAATGATAGAAATTTATGTGACTGTAAATCATTTCATTAATAAAATAGACATTTTATAGTTAAATTGTTACTTTATATAGAAATGTGTCATTGAAAGTAAATTACATAAATTAAGACACAGGGAGTATATCTTTTAGTAGAATAGGTAGATAGATTTTCTATTGCTTCATTAGATATTTTGGGTCAACGATAAATTGATTAGCATTTAGTAATTGATATATCAGGACCAAATCAATCTACTCTACTCCTTAATACTATTTCGGTCATTTTCTTAGTTAGCAACCCGTTTCCCGAAAAAAATATAATAAGCCACAAAACTAATTTTTAATACTCTTTTCAATAAATCTCTGTTAAGTACTTTATATATGTCAAGACGAAAATGAATAATGTTTAGATTGTAGAATGCAAGCTTTTGTGTGTGCTACAATGAGCAGACCTTTTACTACCGCCGCCTTGGTAGTTCCGGTCACCCACTCTCTTCTTCCTCGTCATCTCCGCCTCTCAAATCTGCCTCCATTTCTCACTGCATCAACCGACACTAGTATATTTCGCCGACGGCCGTACAATTTCCGACCTGTTTCCGGTCCGGTGACAGCCGGTTTAGGTGGTTTTGATGTTATCGGAGATGGTGGTTCAATGCTTCAGGATGCTGGAGCGACGGCTTTGGTTATCGCCGGTGCTTATGCTTTCGTCTCCACTTTTGATTTCTTATCCGAGCGGAAGCTAATTGAACAGGTCTTCTATCTCTCCCTTACTCATAAACACAGTTAGTATTATACTGTATCGGATTCACAAATATGTCATTAGTGTACAATCTGATTTGATTTTACTTAGCAGGGTAGAGGACCAGATAAGGTGTGAGTATGTGTGATAAAAATCTTTTATTCCATCAAAATCAGCACTAGCTTAGAAGTTTCTACCGTTCATGAAAACTTTGTGAATTTGTTTCTTACCTGGAATTACGACAAGTATTTCCGCGGATTGCCCCTAATTGGGTTTGGTCTTTGATTTTTGCTCATTTAATGAAAATTTGTGACCAAAGTGTCATTATGTATGACCTTATTTGGTAAAATATAAGTTTAGAGGACTTGTCCCACATAAATTATGTAGGAAAAAGTTAAGTGTCGCATGACCTAACTGTTGGAGTGGTAAATGAAGTCTTTTTCTCTCTAAAAGATGCAATTTGAATAACCTTTTTTCACATTGAATGGATTGTAACTTTTTCTATTAACGGTGACTTTTCTGATTAGTTATGAATTTATTATTAAGACACAATGAAGTGTATTGTTGGAGAGGAAATTAGAATTTGGCAATAAAAAGTTAATGATGAGTTATCTACTACCTAACTCTTCAAAATTGGGCTTATTTTAATCGTATTGACTTGGTCTCTCAAGAAATGTAAAACCTGGGTTGCCCATGTTCTATGCATTAGCTTTGGTACACTATTTCAACCCTATTGTGTATTGAAGTCTGTATTGTTAATACATGAAATCCATTGTATTAGTAATGCAAGAGCTTTGATGCATGCATTAGCTTGATTAAAGACTTAATTACCCTTCAAAATAAAATTAAAAATCTTTTACGTCATATTTGTAGAGGGTATCTTTATAAATAAATATATTTTCACAAAAAATTATGCAATGTATACTATATTTAATACACCAAACCAAAAAAATGCATAAGAATTAATCTTTGCTACAAGCATTACTAATACACTCTATTTCTTATACACCCTACCAAACTTACACTAAAAGAATTATTCTGGTCTTTCTACTAAACTCCACTTTCTTATTTTTAGCAATTCCTATTCCTATTTATTTTATTTAATACAACTTCGTTCAATCCTAAATTAGTTGGGTTAACTATATGAATCATCTATATCCGTTTCACTCAGTTTGATCCTTTCATTCCATTGTTTATTCGTTTATCTAATGATTTGACTAGGAAACTTTCAACAACTTGTGGGTTGAGAGCCATGAGGTCTCAGTTTCAAATCTCTAGGTGGATAGAGTTACCTTAGTACCTGTTATTGGAGGAAGGCGGCAGGTATCCCGTGGAATGCTTGTACAGACACCACATTTATAAAAAAAATTAGAGAAAGGGGCCTATCAAAAATAAAATAGAGAAACGGGTGAGACATTTTAGGCATGAAGCAAAAGCTCACAGAAATTAGAACATTCTATGAATAGTTAAGATACTTTCTTTTGGGTGCGAGGAGGGAGAAAGGAAAAAGATAGAGGGATTGTCGTCTTGTGTGATGTCAGCACTAATGGTTCTTATAACACATTATAACGATCACTTGATTTTCATTGTTTCTCGTGATATTTATTTTCCCCTCCGTTCATCGAAACAGAACTTAAGCAGAAAGCTGGTCCACATATTGTCTGGTCTGCTTTTTATGGCTTCCTGGCCGATTTTCAGGTATTGTTATGTCATTATTGATGAATACAGATCCATCTTTGAATGTTCTTACTGAGGATTTAGATCTTAGATTAGCGCATCAGGATGGGCTCGCTACTTTGCTTCTGTAGTTCCACTTACAAACTGCCTGAGACTTGTGATTCATGGCCTATCTTTGGCTACTGATGAGGGGCTTATAAAATCTGTTACTAGGGAAGGAAAGCCAGAGTAAGTTCCCTTTGCCGCCTCGTTCAACAGATACATGGCATTGATTCCTCTCTTACGTTTTAGCCATTTCTTTGCAGAGAATTGCTCAGAGGGCCTCTATATTATGTTTTAGTGTTAATTTTGTGTGCGGTTCTCTTTTGGCGTGAGTCACCAGTTGGAGTAATATCATTAGCAATGATGTGTGGTGGTGATGGTAAGAGCTGAAGCTCATATCACTTGGTCTATGGTGAGAACTTTTTACACTTATTGTTTTTTAAACTTTGTTCTATGTAGGAATCGCTGATATTGTTGGAAGAAGGTTTGGATCCACAAAATTACCTTATAATAAACAGAAAAGTTGGGCTGGTAGCCTCTCCATGTTTGTTCTCGGTTTCCTGGTATCGGTTGGGTAGGTTTTGGTCCTTGTGCTGTTTGTTTTTGTTTAGATATTGAATTTGTTGCTGATACTAGACTTTTTCATATGGTGAAAGGATGCTGTATTACTTCTCAGCGTTGGGATATTTTCAGTTGGATTGGGTTTCAACTGTAGAAAGAGTAGCTTTGGTGTCATTTATAGCAACTATGGTGGAGTCTCTCCCTATAACTGGAATGGTAGACGATAACATTTCTGTTCCTTTGGTAAGCATGGTAGTAGCATCATTGGCTTTTGCTTATTAGAATGTTGTTATCTTCCCGGGACTATGCTGTCATTGAATAAGTTTCTTACATAATTCCTGCTTTATCTTCTTCTTGTGGTGCTCTTATCTTATGTATATGCTCAGATGGGCCCAAACATATCAATTAGTGAAGATAACAAACACAGGTTCATTTTAGATATTCACAAGTCACAACTTGTTGTGTCTCTATGCAAATCCCCTTCCCCTTCCCCTTCTAACTAAAATTTTAAGAAATAAACATATATCCATTTAAACATTTCCGCTCTGTTTGATCCAAACTACTAAAAATATAATATTAACCTTTTTATTCTCCTCTGCCTTATTCTTTTTTTACGGTTTCAGCCTTTCTTTTAGTAAATGTCTGTTAAATAGGAATTAGATTGTGATTAAAATATTATTAGAAGGATGCAGTGAGATTTTATCAAGAGAGAATCCATGGAAAAGCATCGGATAATAATATATGCTTTTTCTTTATCCTTTTGCCTTCATAGTCATACTCTTAGTAACAACATCATTTAAAGCTAATGATCAATAATAATAATAATAAAAAGAATCCGGAGACAAGAGGGAATAATTAAGTGAGATCAGAAATTGAGCTGCCCCTAACTAAAAGGAGGATGAAGAGGCTGAAATTGAGGAATTAAAAAAATAAACGCGGAGGAGAAGAATAGGGAGACGAGAGAATAATTTTGGAGAATAAAGCTAAAATAAAAGGGTCAATATTATTTTAGCAACCCGGATCAAGTGTATGTTTATTTCTTAAAATTTTAGTTAGAAATAAAAGTTTCAATTCAGCAAATTTTAATGAAAAAAATAATTAAATGGATTTAGTGACTTTCTATGCAAAGATCTCATAGTTGAGTGATTTTTGTGTTGAAAATCAAAATTATGTGACTTTGTATGAAAATAGTTGATTGTTGAGTGACCATCACAGATATTAACTCAGTAATAATCTAAAAATTAGCTAATGAGGTAATAATTGTTCAAGTAGATGGAGAAACTCACATATGAAGGGTCATTGCATGATCAAACACTCGATACCTATTATGCATTTGGATTTGTATAATCTAGACATATATATATTTTTTATAACTATATGAGGCATAAAGGTAATCACTAGGGTGTCCATAGTTCGGTTTGGATCGACTATTGATTAAAATCAAAATCAAACCAATTTAGTCGGTTTTTAAATTTCTAAAATTAAATCAAACCAAAAGAAAAAATAATTGTCGGTTTGGTTCATTTTTTCAATTTTTCGGTTTGAAAGTAATAATTTTTTTAGGACATACGTATCTCGATAGACAAACACCTAGAACATGAACAACCTACAAGAAAGCTACCGTGGATTCAATTAAGCAATAGTAGAGTTATTATTACACGAACAAAGTGATTCAATTATGCTAAAGTGTGACTATCTTATGTGAGGTAGGATAGTTAAGACTAAAGTAATAGATTTTGATGGACCTAGGGTTGTAACAGTTGGGCTAAAATTTAAGTGTTGTGCTTGAGAAAATAGTATAGTTAACGACTTAAGTTAATTAAAATTTAACAAAATATTTATATTTTATTTATGAATATTTTAGTAAATAATTATAAAAATTATAAATATAATTTCTTGGATCGATATATTTTCGTCCTATACACTTATAATTATACAAATACAGATCTTCACCTGCCAGTTTTCTTGTCTTTCTCTCTTCCTCGCTTTATACAAACACAGATTATACAATTGATTCTTTTGTATATGTATACCGAAATAGATTGTACAATTGATTTTTTTGTAGATGTATATCGAAATATACATATTATATACAAATATGTTTTTTATGTTTGCTAAACCTAAAATTTACTCTTTTTAATAAGAGATGTATTCACTCTAAAAACAAACTTAAATGGTATATTTCCCCTTTTAATTTGGTTAAATCGTAATTGAAACATGACTAGGATAATTTTAGAGATATGTCTTAAATTATACTTTATTACACCAACTTCCGTATAATTTTATCTTCGTCATTTTGATTTCTTTATAACATTCTTTTAACTTA
Source organism: Solanum tuberosum (assembly GCF_000226075.1). Taxonomy (NCBI): domain Eukaryota; kingdom Viridiplantae; phylum Streptophyta; class Magnoliopsida; order Solanales; family Solanaceae; genus Solanum; species Solanum tuberosum. Next base: position 60,918 of record NW_006239416.1, on the reverse strand, counting down.
TTTATTATTAATATAAAAAATTAATTTGCCCTTATTGATTGCTCTTTTATTTAATTTACTATGAACATCCTATCTGAGAAAATAAATTCTTCGTATATTTGCTAGTTTTTAATTTGAATCCAAGGAAATTAAATAAATATTTTGCATAATGTCATTAATCTATGAAAATAATCTCTTAGGGCTACTTACAAAATTGAATAAAAATAAATTATTTTTTCATATCTTTTAAATAAAAATGAAGATCTTTTAAATGTAAAAGTAAAAATCTGTTGTGAAAAGGTATAAAACTAAAAATAAAATTTTGTAAAAGAATGTAGCACAAAATCTCTCGTGTCATCTTGTGATTAACAAAAGAAAAATAAAGATTGAATTCATAAATAGATACCTAAAATTGACATAATTTTTCATTTTGACACTTTAAACAAGAGATAATACCTATTGATCACTTGCAATTTCAAAAATATAATGTATGTGTTACACTAGTGATCGACATATGAAGTGTTGAATTAAATGACATTTTTTATTTGTGCTCGAAATAATTCTGAAACAATGAATTTTGAGTTAAAAAAAAAATAGTAAAAACTATTTTATCCATTTCATATTTACTTGGTCTATGTTAATTTGACAAGCCCCTCTCTATTGTGAGGAGTGGTTTTGAAATAACTGAGAATTCACCAAGTTTCTATCAGTTCTTGCAATTACAAGATTGTAGCATACAAATGAAATGTGGATGTGCACTTCATCCAAAAGAAGAAGAAATAAAGCTGTGGTGTAAATTGAGTTTATATTGATAAGTATTTTTGTACCCCTCTACAATTTCATTTCATTTTAAGAAGTATGGTCGAAATGCAGATAAATAGATATCACCGGTTCTGGAGAGTTTCAATTGCCTTTTTCCACTGCATTGCTCGTTGTTTAGCATCCTCGAAAGACATAACTTTCTTTGGCTGTATGATCACAAGATGCATGAACATACAAAGATTGAGAGTTAACTTAAAATTCATTTATCAAAAGCAATCATTAAAAATAGTAAGAGATGATTGGGGCTCTTGAGAAGGCAATTAGGACTTAACTGTGCAAACCTTGAACTGTGAAGGGCTTATGACTTGAATATTAAGATCGTTAGAATTGTCGGACCATATAATATTCCCTTTGACCACCAACTTTGATGGGTCTACGTAGATCAACTTTGGCTTATTTGTCAGGATAAGCTGAACTTTCTTGCTTGTAAGCTTCTGTATCTTTTTCACATTGGAAATCATAAGAACAGATTCACCAGGCTCCAAAAACTGCTTCCTGTTGATGCATCACCAGAAACACGTTGACATGCATTACCGATACACAAGGACTGAAAGAGGGATAAAGTTGTGCAAAATAACAAAACAAAGGAGTCGGCCTAAAGCAATCCATGTGCATGAGCCTGCCCATAATAAAGTGTGCAGTTGAGGGTTGCCATGTCCCGCTTACCAAGTCCAGAAGAGTAGTTGAACCGTTACAACATAGGCTTAGCAGAGTAGGAACAAGCTTCTACGGGAAACTTAATGTAAGACACTCGATGTTATTTGCACTACAACTTGATCCTAACGAATTAATGAAGCAAAGACAACTTCCCTTTTCCCCAATTAGGAAACATAAAGAGCATCTGAAGTTGAAGATACAAGGCAAGAAACTGGCACCCAAGTAGAATACGACACTTTTTTACATGTTCAAACACAAATATCAAAGTATAGTTGTACACAAACCACAAGGTCAACCATAGTTAAAAGTCAAACCAAGAGTTAACAGCTAAGATATCCCACAGGTGTTAAACCTACCATTTTGAATCAAATGAGTCGATTGAAGCAAGCCTGGTAACGCTACAAACTTCAGAAGAGGATGTACCACCATTTCCATCATTAGTTCTAGCTGAACCATCCCCAATATGTGAGGGATTCCATGAAGGATCTTGATCTTCACCACTGCTACGAGTAGAGTGCCCCTGAAGATTTGAGATACCCTTTTAATACTTCTATAAATAATCAACTCTTTAAGAAAATTTAGATAAAGCTTCAAGGATAAAAATAAAATTGCCATACTTTTGGCTCTGCAGCAAGCCGTGGAGGAGTTTGTAACCTTAAATTATCCCAATCAACCCCACTAAAGAACGGATGGTTTTTCAGTGAAGCATAACCATCAGGTCCAGCACCTGGTCTTCGGCTAGGATCAATATCCTGAGTCGTTTGGATGCAAGTTAGTTGGCAAAAGAGATTTTCTGATATGTACAAATGTATAACGTGTGTATTTTTGGAAATATAAACACAGGCACATTTATGTGCTTCTTTTACTTGGAATGAAATGCAATTTTAAGCCTACATTCTATTGGAATGTTGAAGATGTTTATCAATTGTGTTCTGCATTATTTTAGAAATGGCATATACATGCCATGTTGGACACAATATTCTCTCTACCTGCCATAAAAAGAAAAGGTATGTAGTCCTACAGACACGAATACTGTAGTCTAAGACCCAAAATAGCAAAAAGATGCATGCATTGGATGTTTCATAAAGCTAGATAGACAAACAAATATGTTTCTATCTAAGATCTTATCCCTGCTTCAAGTCTAAGGGGCACACCAAAAAAAAACCTGAACATGTAAACCAAGCCAAAGTTTTGGTTGGCTTAGGGGTTGCAAGCTCATATAATCCAATTACACAGAGAAAACCTATGTCAATCAAGATGCAAAAGTCATCCTTCATTAAATAAGGCCCAGTGGTGTATATTGCTGGTGTTATGCTCGTGGAATAGAAAGGGTTTAGCGAATCACCAACGTGCACTAGTCAAAAATATTTGCCTAAGATCATCGATGTATTAATCAACTGATAGAATAAATCGAGATGCATTTCAGAAAAGGACAAAACGAAGAATGGGGGAAGAAAGAAGAAGGAACCACAAGATGCAAGTAAATATTAAAGATGAATTATAACTTACGAGCAACTGATCAATGAGATCTCTGGCTTCATTTGAAAAATGATTTGGGAACCTGATATCTCTGGCAATTATTCTTTGAAAAATGAGCCATTCACTGGTATCTTTAAAAGGAGAAAATCCTGAAAGCATTTGATATAAGGTGCAGCCAAGTGCCCAGAGATCATTTCTGGTAAAACACGTCCAAAAGGAATGATTATGTTTTCATTAAAAAATGCATAATTCAGGCAATACCATCAAAGTGTATAGAAACTAATACCAATCAGCTAAGATTCAGAAAGAAGTAAAAAGACTTGACTTTTTCAAGGGAAGGGTCCATACCCAAAAGTTGCAGGAGAAGAATTTAAAACTTCAGGAGGGACATATGCAGCTGTCCCCACAAAAGTGCATGCCTTGTCATCTGGAGGAAAGAAAGAGCACTGATTCAGCAATGAAAATGACATCAAAATACACTATTTTGTGCCAATATGATTCTGATTTCTCGCAACAAGCAAGATATACCTGATGCTGCATTTGGAAGTACTGTTATTCTGCTATCCTGCATGGGTTTTACACTGCCAAAGTCCGCGATTTTAATACGTCCATCTGAAGTGAGTAGCAGGTTCTCTGGCTGCCATAAATAAAAACTTTCAAAATTGTCCTAGAATATTCTGTTGACACAGCAATCACATAGTAAAAGTACCTTAATATCTCGATGAATCAATCCCATACTGTGTATATATTCAAGAGAATCTGCCACTTCAGCTGCATAAAAACGTGCTTCATCCTCAGACAAACGACCTTTCTGCACCAACCAAAATAAAATTTTAATAGGAAACAATTTACTGGTTTTCCAAGCAAAAGAGAATAGTAGTGGATTGTGGAATTGTTCACACACTTCAGAAATGGGAAATCCTTCACTGCCAATGATATCAGAATAACTGGACAAGGAGTATTTAGAAAGATGATTGTTCTCTTTCCAGAAGGAACAGAAGGCTATATCAGATTCAGGAAGTCAACCACATTACAAAGTTCAAGAAGAAAATATATGTTACCAAGACAAATCCGAATATGCCACAAGCAGTTCACTAGTGATAACATTTTTTTTTTCTGTTTTATGTTGTGATTTTCGATGCTTATGGGAGAAACTAAAAGAACACGTATATCAAATTTCTTCATTTACTCACCCTGGTAATTTGATCAAAAAGCTCGCCACCTTCACAGGACTCTAGTGCCATGTCTTCACAATAGGGTAACATGAAATTAGAAGGAGAAACATCAATGTTCGACAAGTAATGCCAGGCATAAAGAGTGGAAAAATATCCTTAAAAGAGAATGTGCAAAATACTAAACATCAGCAACTATGTGAAAAAAACTCACATAGTGAAAAAGTGTCTTGGAAGGTGAAAAATAGTCGCACAATACCAGGATGATCCAGCTGATCAAGTACAATTCTTTCTAATTTCACATAGGCAGTCTTATTTTCTTTAGTGATGAACTTTTTGTCCATGATCTTCAAGGCATAAACATTCCCTGTGTCTTTCTTTTTTGCTCTGACAACCTGATAGTGTACACAATTTGCATCCAAAACCACAATAACAATTCATGATTTATTTACCCAGTGGAAAAGCAAGAGGGGTGAAAGAAGAAAAACCACATATAAGAAGAGTTTTGCTAGTTACTAATATAGGCTAATAAGACGACCCTCAACTGTTTTGTGCAATAGGAAATACAATCCCTGAACTGGACCTCTGCTTTAGGAGTGTGATCACCAATTAATACCACCAAGAATTGCTTGAAAACTAAAACACATCTCAAGGATGAACTCACTAAAAAAAAATTCTTTAATCTAAAAGAGACTACTTCTGCAACAAATAGCTACTCTTCATTTTTTTTCCGTTTTCCTTCTGTGCGAGACATTTGGCAGATACTTTATTACAAAAACATATACTAGCTGTTTTCAACTATTGACTATTAAGAGAATGATGGAGAAAAGCTAGAAATGAATAAAGACATCTTGAAGATGAATAAAAATGACACCCGAAATCAACAAGATAACTCATTATATCGAAAAGCATGGTAAGACATAACAAATGAAAAGAAAATCCATGGTCGACATTTCAATTAATACCAGACCCCATACCCCTCACAAGGGAGGCTAAACCATAATGAGCAAAAAAATAAAGCAAGATGATAAAACCAGAGAACATCACCACACTTGAGCACAAAAAGGAAAAAGGGAAAAGTTGAGCAGAATCTCAAACTAGACTTCTTCCAAAATACCGAATAAAGACATAATAAAAAGGATTAAAATCTGACCTTTGAATAAGAACCAACTCCATAGATCTTTCCCAATTCAAAATCTTGGATTGTGAAATTTTCCTGAGGTGCTCTGAATGCAAAGCTCTTAGATCTTTGAGGATTTGGTAAAGTGTTCTCTATCCTAAGCTTTGAATCTAATTCTTGCTCCATCATCAGCTGCTCCTCCTCTTTCCCTCCACCAATGCCAACATTTCACACTAAAATTCCTTCTCTCACCACCACCACATTTATCAAATTTTATGCATATATTTTAAAATTTGTTTTATATATGGAATGCTATCACTACTTTCCTTCTTTCTCCCCCAAGAAAATCAGGGGTTTCAATCCCTGCAAAAATATTCAGTCCCTGAAAATTTTGGCAAAAAAAAAACAATTATCAATTTTTACCAGCAGAAATAAAGAGAACCCATCACACATCAGCTCAGATTTTCTTCATATTTTACACCTCTTTATTTTCCCTTTTCCATGGGAGAAACAAAAACAAATGATTCCTTATACATGCATATATCCCCATAAAAAAAGGAAGGAAAAAAAACCACCTACATGTATGTATATGCAAAAATGTTTGCATTTCAAATGTATTTTCTTTTTCTTTTCAAACCCTAGAAAGGGAAGCTGAAACAAATTATGAATTTGGTTGTATGAAGAACACATGAAAATGAATGATGGGTACCTTCTCATTTCATTACCAATCAATTTCTGAGATGATTCATTTTCTTGTTTCATCAAATTAACCTCAAAAATTGTGTGTGAAGAATAATGACATAAATATAAAGGTCCTGAAAAGTAGGAAAAGGTGAGAAGGATCTGCTGTCGATGATTGGGGAGCCCTACAAAAATGGCAACAGTTACATAGCATGCTGCCATGGCTTTGCTTTGTGAGTTGTGAGAAAAATTTTAATATGGTTGAGACCCAATGTGAGCACCTTAATTTTTTGACAAGTGTTTTAGTGGTCTCATTTTAACACCCACACTCTTCATTTTTCAAAGGGAAAAATAACAAATATACCCCGAACAATCGTTAATGGTATATAAATACCCTTCGTCATACTTTCTGTTCATTAATATCCATGCCGTTCAAAAATCAGTGCACATTTACCCCTTCTACTAACGGAAGACTTATTTAGTACACGTGTCGCAATCCTGCAGCTCAACACCAATTATTTTAACCCAAAATTTAAATATCCGCCCATTACCCGTTTAACCCACCCAATTTACTCATTACCCACACAAATAAACCCATTTTCTTAAGTCATCTTTTTTTATCTAGAACTTTCATTAAAATCAGGCCTCAACCACAATGAAAGCTCACTGTGAAATTCAAGGAAGAATTGAAAAACTAATACCAACTAGATTAAATCCTCAACTTCCGACAATCAACGCCAGCAAGAGTTATTTTTCAGTCACCGTCTTCTCATACCAATCGGAGTTTCTGAGATCTAATCAACATATTCTCTGCAAGAATCTGTTGACCCATTTGCTATTCCCAATGTTCTACTTACTTCCTCATTAATTTTTACCTCTTTTTACCCCCACACTTCTCTTCTCTTCTCTTCTCTTCCTGCTTTTCTGATGAGATCTGTGCTAACTTTAGCTCAAATTGTTGTTGTTGCTATGCTGGTAGTGGTGTTTTGCGGCTGCCATTGGGGATTGCTGCTTGGCCTCATGGTGGTTGAGTAAATATGATTCTAAAATTACTAATGCACAAACTATTGGATTTAAAACTTATGGTGTCGACTCAACTTTAAATGAGTATGGAAAATTAATTAGATTTTATTTCTTTGATGGGTAGAGAAGATGACTTAAAGAAATGGGTTATTTGTGTGGGTAATGGATAAATTGGGTGGGTTAAAAGGGTAATGGGGCGGGTATTTGAATTTTAAGTTAAATAATTGGTCAAATCGGGTAGGGTTGTAGGATTGCGCCACGTGTATCAAATAACTTTTCTGTTAGTGAGAGGGGTAAATGTGCATTGATTTTTGAACGGCAGGGGTATTAGTGAACGAAAAATATGACAGAGGGTATTTATATACCATTAATGATAGTTCGGGGTTATATTTGTCCTTTTTCCCTTTTTCAAAGGGGAAAGGGTCTGATATACCCCTCAACTTTGTCATTTGGAGATGATATGCCCCTCATTATGAAAGTGACTCATATATACCCTTACCGTTATACAAACGGCTCACATATACCTCTGCCGTTACAAAATGAGCTGACATATACCCTTCATTTAACGGAAGTGAAAAAAATAATTTTAAATTTATATTTTTGACTTTTAATTTAAAAAAAAATCATTTAGGAATATATAAGATTCTTCTAGCAAAGTTCAAGGTATATTTCAAT